>NW_027439227.1:300000-575000 GCF_964188355.1 Buteo buteo | reverse complement strand
GACAACAGTTAGAACTCCGGCGCATCACAAAGGGTTCTGCCACGGGCCCATAGTACTGGTGTGGGAACGGGTTCTATCCCGGAACGTCGCCTATGGACACCGGGCCTACCGCCGAGGGTCAGGTAGGAAGGCTGGTTCTCAACCCGCGTACTTGTAGGCCAGCAGGTGTACCCCGGAGTACCGACGGGGGTATGCGGGTGCTACACCGGAGTACCAACGGGGGTACCGGTACTACTCCGCAGTACCGACGGGGGTATACGGGTACTACCTCGGAGCACCGGGCGGGGTTACTGGTACTACACCGGAGTACCAACGGGGATACCGGTACTACTCTGGAGTACTGACGGGGGTACCCTGGCATTGCGCCAGAGCACCGGGCGGAATTAATGGTACTACACCAGAGCGTCGGGAAGGGACGCCAGGCCTACACCGGAGCATCAGGTCGGGATACTGAGCCTACCCTGGAGGGTCAGGATGGGAGACTGAGATCTAACACCGTGTGCCGTTTGGGACAACAGTTAGAACTCCGGCGCATCACAAAGCTTTCTGCCACTGGCCCATAGTACTGCTGTGGGAGCGGGTTCTATCCCAGAACGTCGCCTAGCGACACCGGGCCTAACGCAAAGGGTCAGGTAGCAAGGGTGTGTCCAAACCCGCGCGCCCGTAGGGACAGCAGGTGTACCCCGGAGTACCGACGCGGATATGCGGGTGCTACACCAGAGTACCAACGGGGGTACCGGTACTACTCTGGAGTACTGACGGGGGTACCCTGGCATTGCGCCGGAGCACCGGGCGGAATTAATGGTACCACACCAGAGGGTCGGGAAGGGAAGCCAGGCCTACCCCGGAGCATCAGGTCGGGATACCGGGCCTACCCTGGAGGGTCAGGATGGGGGGCCGGGATCTAACACCGCGTGCCTGTTGGGACAACAGTTAGAACTCCGGCGCATCACAAAGGGTTCTGCCACGGGCCCATAGTACTGGTGTGGGAACGGGTTCTATCCCGGAACATCGCCTATGGACACCGGGCCTACCGCCGAGGGTCAGGTAGGAAGGCAGGTTCTCAACCCGCGTGCTTGTAGGCAGAGCAGGTGTACCCCGGAGTACCAACGGTGGTATACGGGTACTACCTCGAAGTACCGGGCGGGGGTACCGGTACTACCCCGGAGTACTGACGGGGGAACCCTGGCATTACGCTGGAGTACCGGGCGTGGTTACCGGTACTACACCAGAGCGTCGGGAAGGGAAGCCAGGCCTACCCCGGAGCATCAGGTCGGGATACCGGGCCTACCCTGGAGGGTCAGGATGGGGGGCCGGGATCTAACACCGCGTGCCTGTTGGGACAACAGTTAGAACTCCGGCGCATCACAAAGGGTTCTGCCACTGGCCCATAGTACTGTTGTGGGAACATGTTCTAACCCGGAACATCGCCTATGGACACCGGGCCTAACGCGAAGGGTCAAGTAGGAAGGGTGGGTCTAAACCCGCGCGCCCGTAGGGACAGCAGGTGTACCCCGGAGTACCGACAGGGGTATACGGGTACTACACCGGAGTACCAACGGGGGTACCGTTACTACTCTGGAGTACCGACGGGGGTATACGGGTACTACCCTGGAGCACCGGGCGGGGTTACGGGTACTACACCAGAGCGTCGGGAAGGGACGCCAGGCCTACACCGGAGCATCAGGTCGGGATACTGGGCCTACCCTGGAGGGTCAGGATGGGAGGCTGAGATCTAACACCGTGTGCCGTTTGGGACAACAGTTAGAACCCCGGCGCATCACAAAGCTTTCTGCCACTGGCCCATAGTACTGCTGTGGGAGCGCGTTCTATCCCAGAACGTCGCCTAGCGACACCGGGCCTACCGCCGAGGTTCAGGTAGGAAGGCTGGTTCTCAACCCGCGTGCTTGTAGGCACAGCAGGTGTACCCCGGAGTACCGACAGGGGTATGCGGGTGCTACACCAGAGTACCAACGGGGGTACCGGTACTACTATGGAGTACTGAAGGGGGTACCCTGGCATTGCGCCCGAGCACCGGGCGGAATTAATGGTACCACACCAGAGCATCGGGAAGGGACGCCAGGCCTACCCCGGAGCATCAGGTCGGGAATCCGGGCCTACCCTGGAGGGTCAGGATGGGGGGCCGGGATCTAACACCGCGTGCCTGTTGGGACAACAGTTAGAACTCCGGCGCATCACAAAGGGTTCTGCCACGGGCCCATAGTACTGGTGTGGGAACGGGTTCTATCCCGGAACGTCGCCTATGGACACCGGGCCTACCGCCGAGGGTCAGGTAGGAAGGCTGGTTCTCAACCCGCGTACTTGTAGGCCAGCAGGTGTACCCCGGAGTACCGACGGGGGTATGCGGGTGCTACACCGGAGTACCAACGGGGGTACCGGTACTACTCCGCAGTACCGACGGGGGTATACGGGTACTACCTCGGAGCACCGGGCGGGGTTACTGGTACTACACCGGAGTACCAACGGGGATACCGGTACTACTCTGGAGTACTGACGGGGGTACCCTGGCATTGCGCCAGAGCACCGGGCGGAATTAATGGTACTACACCAGAGCGTCGGGAAGGGACGCCAGGCCTACACCGGAGCATCAGGTCGGGATACTGAGCCTACCCTGGAGGGTCAGGATGGGAGACTGAGATCTAACACCGTGTGCCGTTTGGGACAACAGTTAGAACTCCGGCGCATCACAAAGCTTTCTGCCACTGGCCCATAGTACTGCTGTGGGAGCGGGTTCTATCCCAGAACGTCGCCTAGCGACACCGGGCCTAACGCAAAGGGTCAGGTAGCAAGGGTGTGTCCAAACCCGCGCGCCCGTAGGGACAGCAGGTGTACCCTGGAGTACCGACAGGGGTATACGGGTGCTACACCAGAGTACCAATGGGGGTACCGGTACTACTCTGGAGTACTGACGGGGGTACCCTGGCATTGCGCCGGAGCACCGGGCGGAATTAATGGTACCACACCAGAGCATCGGGAAGGGACACCAGGCCTACCCCGGAGCATCAGGTCGGGATACCGGGCCTACCCTGGAGGGTCAGGATGGGGGGCCGGGATCTAACACCGCGTGCCTGTTGGGACAACAGTTAGAACTCCGGCGCATCACAAAGGGTTCTGCCACGGGCCCATAGTACTGGTGTGGGAACGGGTTCTATCCCGGAACGTCGCCTATGGACACCGGGCCTACCGCCGAGGGTCAGGTAGGAAGGCTGGTTCTCAACCCGCGTACTTGTAGGCCAGCAGGTGTACCCCGGAGTACCGACGGGGGTATGCGGGTGCTACACCGGAGTACCAACGGGGGTACGGGTACTACTCCGCA
The DNA here is from genome assembly GCF_964188355.1 of Buteo buteo. NCBI lineage: Eukaryota > Metazoa > Chordata > Aves > Accipitriformes > Accipitridae > Buteo > Buteo buteo. The sequence goes on along the minus strand of NW_027439227.1, from coordinate 571,663 downwards.
GTACCGACGGGGGTATACGGGTACTACCTCGGAGTACCGGGCGGGGTTACTGGTACTACACCAGAGCGTCGGGAAGGGACAGCAGGCCTACCCTAGAGCTTCAGATAAGGATACCGGGCCTACCCTGGAGGGTCAAGATGGGAGGCTGAGATCTAACACCGCGCGCCCGTTGGAACAACAGTTAGAACTCCGGTGCATCACAAAGGGTTCTGCCACTGGCCCATAGTACTGGTGTGGGAACATGTTCTAACCCGGAACATCGCCTATGGACACCGGGCCTAACGCAAAGGGTCAAGTAGGAAGGGTGGGTCTAAACCCGCGCGCCCGTAGGGACAGCAGGTGTACCCCGGAGTACCGACAGGGGTATACGGGTACTACACCAGAGTACCAACGGGGGTACCGGTACTACCCTGGAGTACCGACAGGGGTATATGGGTACTACCCTGGAGCACCGGGCGGGGTTACGGGTACTACACCAGAGCGTCGGGAAGGGACGCCAGGCCTACACCGGAGCATCAGGTCGGGATACCGGGCCTACCCTGGAGGGTCAGGATGGGAGGCTGAGATCTAACACCACGTGCCGTTTGGGACTGCAGTTAGAACTCCGGCGCATCACAAAGGGTTCTGCCACTGGCCCATAGTACTGTTGTGGGAACATGTTCTAACCCGGAACATCGCCTATGGACACCGGGCCTACCGCCGAGGGTCAGGTAGGAAGGCTGGTTCTCAACCCGCATGCTTGTAGGCACAGCAGGTGTACCCCGGAGTACCAACGGTGGTATACGGGTACTACCTCGAAGTACCGGGCGGGGGTACCGGTACTACCCCGGAGTACTGACGGGGGAACCCTGGCATTACGCCGGAGTACCGGGCGTGGTTACCGGTACTACACCAGAGGGTCGGGAAGGGAAGCCAGGCCTACCCCGGAGCATCAGGTCGGGATACCGGGCCTACCCTGGAGGGTCAGGATGGGGGGCCGGGATCTAACACCGCGTGCCTGTTGGGACAACAGTTAGAACTCCGGCGCATCACAAAGGGTTCTGCCACGGGCCCATAGTACTGGTGTGGGAACGGGTTCTATCCCGGAACGTCGCCTATGGACACCGGGCCTACCGCCGAGGGTCAGGTAGGAAGGCTGGTTCTCAACCCGCGTACTTGTAGGCCAGCAGGTGTACCCCGGAGTACCGACGGGGGTATGCGGGTGCTACACCGGAGTACCAACGGGGGTACGGGTACTACTCCGCAGTACCGACGGGGGCATACGGGTACTACCTCGGAGCACCGGGCGGGTTTACTGGTACTACACCGGAGTACCAACGGGGATACCGGTACTACTCTGGAGTACTGACGGGGGTACCCTGGCATTGCGCCGGAGCACCGGGCGGAACTAATGGTACTACACCAGAGCGTCGGGAAGGGACGCCAGGCATACCCCGGAGCATCAGGTCGGGATACCGGGCCTACCCTGGAGGGTCAGGATGGGGGGCCGGGATCTAACACCGCGTGCCTGTTGGGACAACAGTTAGAACTCCGGCGCATCACAAAGGGTTCTGCCACGGGCCCATAGTACTGGTGTGGGAACGGGTTCTATCCCGGAACATCGCCTATGGACACCGGGCCTACCGCCGAGGGTCAGGTAGGAAGGCTGGTTCTCAACCCGCGTGCTTGTTGGCACAGCAGTTGTACCCCGGAGTACCGACGGGGCTATACGGGTACTACACCGGAGTACCAACGGGGGTACCGGTACTACTCCGGAGTACCGACGGGGGTATACGGGTACTACCCTGGAGCACCGGGCGGGGTTACGGGTACTACACCAGAGCGTCGGGAAGGGACGCCAGGCCTACACCGGAGCATCAGGTTGGGATACCGGGCCTACCCTGGAGGGTCAGGATGGGAGGCTGAGATCTAACACCGCGCGCCCGTTGGAACAACAGTTAGAACTCCGGCGCATCACAAAGGGTTCTGCCACTGGCCCATAGTACTGCTGTGAGATCGGGTTCTATCCCAGAACGTCGCCTAGCGACACCGGGCCTTACGCAAAGGGTCAGGTAGCAAGGGTGGGTCTAAACCCGCGCGCCCGTAGGGACAGCAGGTGTACCCCGGAGTACCGACGCGGGTATGCGGGTGCTACACCGGAGTACCAACGGGGGTACCGGTACTACTCTGGAGTACTGACGGGGGTACCCTGGCATTGCGCCGGAGCACCGGGCGGAATTAATGGTACCACACCAGAGCGTCGGGAAGGGACGCCAGGCCTACCCCGGAGCATCAGGTCGGGATACCGGGCCTACCCTGGAGGGTCAGGATGGGGGGCCGGGATCTAACACCGCGTGCCTGTTAGGACAACAGTTAGAACTCCGGCGCATCACAAAGGGTTCTGCCACTGGCCCATAGTACTGTTGTGGGAACATGTTCTAACCCGGAACATCGCCTATGGACACCGGGCCTACCGCCGAGGGTCAGGTAGGAAGGCTGGTTTTCAACCCGCGTGCTTGTAGGCACAGCAGGTGTACCCCGGAGTACCAACGGTGGTATACGGGTACTGCCTCGAAGTACCGGGCGGGGGTACCGGTACTACCCCGGAGTACTGACGGGGGAACACTGGCATTACGCCGGAGTACCGGGCGTGGTTACCGGTACTACACCAGAGGGTCGGGAAGGGAAGCCAGGCCTACCCCGGAGCATCAGGTCGGGATACCGGGCCTACCCTGGAGGGTCAGGATGGGGGGCCGGGATCTAACACCGCGTGCCTGTTGGGACAACAGTTAGAACTCCGGCGCCTCACAAAGGGTTCTGCCACGGGCCCATAGTACTGGTGTGGGAACGGGTTCTATCCCAGAACGTCGCCTATGGACACCGGGACTACCGCCGAGGGTCAGGTAGGAAGGCTGGTTCTCAACCCGTGTGCTTGTAGGCAGAGCAGGTGTACCCCGGAGTACCAACGGTGGTATACGGGTACTACCTCGAAGTACCGGGCGGGGGTACCGGTACTACCCCGGAGTACTGACGGGGGAACCCTGGCATTACGCAGGAGTACCGGGCGTGGTTACCGGTACTACACCAGAGCGTCGGGAAGGGAAGCCAGGCCTACCCCGGAGCATCAGGTCGGGATACCGGGCCTACCCTGGAGGGTCAGGATGGGGGGCCGGGATCTAACACCGCGTGCCTGTTGGGACAACAGTTAGAACTCCGGCGCATCACAAAGGGTTCTGCCACTGGCCCATAGTACTGTTGTGGGAACATGTTCTAACCCGGAACATCGCCTATGGACACCGGGCCTAACGCGAAGGGTCAAGTAGGAAGGGTGGGTCTAAACCCGCGCGCCCGTAGGGACAGCAGGTGTACCCCGGAGTACCGACAGGGGTATACGGGTACTAGACCGGAGTACCAACGGGGGTACCGGTACTACCCTGGAGTACCGACGGGGGTATACGGGTACTACCCTGGAGCACCGGGCGGGGTTACGGGTACTACACCAGAGCGTCGGGAAGGGACGCCAGGCCTACACCGGAGCATCAGGTCGGGATACTGGGCCTACCCTGGAGGGTCAGGATGGGAGGCTGAGATCTAACACCGTGTGCCGTTTGGGACAACAGTTAGAACTCCGGCGCATCACAAAGCTTTCTGCCACTGGCCCATAGTACTGCTGTGGGAGCGGGTTCTATCCCAGAACGTCGCCTATGGACACCGGGCCTAACGCAAAGGGTTCAGGTAGCAAGGGTGTGTCCAAACCCGCGCGCCCGTAGGGACAGCAGGTGTACCCCGGAGTACCGACAGGGGTATACGGGTGCTACACCGGAGTACCAACGGGGGTACCGGTACTACCCTGGAGTACCGACAGGGGTATATGGGTACTACCCTGGAGCACCGGGCGGGGTTACGGGTACTACACCAGAGCGTCGGGAAGGGACGCCAGGCCTACACCGGAGCATCAGGTTGGGATACCGGGCCTACCCTGGAGGGTCAGGATGGGAGGCTGAGATCTAACACCACGTGCCGTTTGGGACTGCAGTTAGAACTCCGGCGCATCACAAAGGGTTCTGCCACTGGCCCATAGTACTGTTGTGGGAACATGTTCTAACCCGGAACATCGCCTATGGACACCGGGCCTACCGCCGAGGGTCAGGTAGGAAGGCTGGTTCTCAACCCGCGTGCTTGTAGGCACAGCAGGTGTACCCCGGAGTACCAACGGTGGTATACGGGTACTACCTCGAAGTACCGGGCGGGGGTACCGGTACTACCCCGGAGTACTGACGGGGGAACCCTGGCATTACGCCGGAGTACCGGGCGTGGTTACCGGTACTACACCAGAGGGTCGGGAAGGGAAGCCAGGCCTACCCCGGAGCATCAGGTCGGGATACCGGGCCTACCCTGGAGGGTCAGGATGGGGGGCCGGGATCTAACACCGCGTGCCTGTTGGGACAACAGTTAGAACTCCGGCGCATCACAAAGGGTTCTGCCACGGGCCCATAGTACTGGTGTGGGAACGGGTTCTATCCCGGAACGTCGCCTATGGACACCGGGCCTACCGCCGAGGGTCAGGTAGGAAGGCTGGTTCTCAACCCGCGTACTTGTAGGCCAGCAGGTGTACCCCGGAGTACCGACGGGGGTATGCGGGTGCTACACCGGAGTACCAACGGGGGTACGGGTACTACTCCGCAGTACCGACGGGGGTATACGGGTACTACCTCGGAGTACCGGGCGGGGTTACTGGTACTACACCAGAGCGTCGGGAAGGGACAGCAGGCCTAACCTAGAGCTTCAGATAAGGATACCGGGCCTACCCTGGAGGGTCAAGATGGGAGGCTGAGATCTAACACCGCGCGCCCGTTGGAACAACAGTTAGAACTCCGGTGCATCACAAAGGGTTCTGCCACTGGCCCATAGTACTGTTGTGGGAACATGTTCTAACCCGGAACATCGCCTATGGACACCGGGCCTAACGCGAAGGGTCAAGTAGGAAGGGTGGGTCTAAACCCGCGCGCCCGTAGGGACAGCAGGTGTACCCCGGAGTACCGACAGGGGTATACGGGTACTACACCAGAGTACCAACGGGGGTACCGGTACTACCCTGGAGTACCGACAGGGGTATATGGGTACTACCCTGGAGCACCGGGCGGGGTTACGGGTACTACACCAGAGCGTCGGGAAGGGACGCCAGGCCTACACCGGAGCATCAGGTTGGGATACCGGGCCTACCCTGGAGGGTCAGGATGGGAGGCTGAGATCTAACACCACGTGCCGTTTGGGACTGCAGTTAGAACTCCGGCGCATCACAAAGGGTTCTGCCACTGGCCCATAGTACTGTTGTGGGAACATGTTCTAACCCGGAACATCGCCTATGGACACCGGGCCTACCGCCGAGGGTCAGGTAGGAAGGCTGGTTCTCAACCCGCGTGCTTGTAGGCACAGCAGGTGTACCCCGGAGTACCAACGGTGGTATACGGGTACTACCTCGAAGTACCGGGCGGGGGTACCGGTACTACCCCGGAGTACTGACGGGGGAACCCTGGCATTACGCCGGAGTACCGGGCGTGGTTACCGGTACTACACCAGAGGGTCGGGAAGGGAAGCCAGGCCTACCCCGGAGCATCAGGTCGGGATACCGGGCCTACCCTGGAGGGTCAGGATGGGGGGCCGGGATCTAACACCGCGTGCCTGTTGGGACAACAGTTAGAACTCCGGCGCATCACAAAGGGTTCTGCCACGGGCCCATAGTACTGGTGTGGGAACGGGTTCTATCCCGGAACGTCGCCTATGGACACCGGGCCTACCGCCGAGGGTCAGGTAGGAAGGCTGGTTCTCAACCCGCGTACTTGTAGGCCAGCAGGTGTACCCCGGAGTACCGACGGGGGTATGCGGGTGCTACACCGGAGTACCAACGGGGGTACGGGTACTACTCCGCAGTACCGACGGGGGCATACGGGTACTACCTCGGAGCACCGGGCGGGTTTACTGGTACTACACCGGAGTACCAACGGGGATACCAGTACTACTCTGGAGTACTGACGGGGGTACCCTGGCATTGCGCCGGAGCACCGGGCGGAACTAATGGTACTACACCAGAGCGTCGGGAAGGGACGCCAGGCCTACCCCGGAGCATCAGGTCGGGATACCGGGCCTACCCTGGAGGGTCAGGATGGGGGGCCGGGATCTAACACCGCGTGCCTGTTGGGACAACAGTTAGAACTCCGGCGCATCACAAAGGGTTCTGCCACGGGCCCATAGTACTGGTGTGGGAACGGGTTCTATCCCGGAACATCGCCTATGGACACCGGGCCTACCGCCGAGGGTCAGGTAGGAAGGCTGGTTCTCAACCCGCGTGCTTGTTGGCACAGCAGTTGTACCCCGGAGTACCGACGGGGCTATACGGGTACTACACCGGAGTACCAACGGGGGTACCGGTACTACTCCGGAGTACCGACGGGGGTATACGGGTACTACCCTGGAGCACCGGGCGGGGTTACGGGTACTACACCAGAGCGTCGGGAAGGGACGCCAGGCCTACACCGGAGCATCAGGTCGGGATACTGGGCCTACCCTGGAGGGTCAGGATGGGAGGCTGAGATCTAACACCGTGTGCCGTTTGGGACAACAGTTAGAACTCCGGCGCATCACAAAGCTTTCTGCCACTGGCCCATAGTACTGCTGTGGGAGCGGGTTCTATCCCAGAACGTCGCCTATGGACACCGGGCCTAACGCAAAGGGTTCAGGTAGCAAGGGTGTGTCCAAACCCGCGCGCCCGTAGGGACAGCAGGTGTACCCCGGAGTACCGACAGGGGTATACGGGTGCTACACCGGAGTACCAACGGGGGTACCGGTACTACTCTGGAGTACTGACGGGGGTACCCTGGCATTGAGCCCGAGCACCGGGTGGAATTAATGGTACCACACCAGAGGGTCGGGAAGGGACGCCAGGCCTACCCCGGAGCATCAGGTCGGGATACCGGGCCTACCCTGGAGGGTCAGGATGGGGGGCCGGGATCTAACACCGCGTGCCTGTTGGGACAACAGTTAGAACTCCGGCACATCACAAAGGGTTCTGCCACGGGCCCATAGTACTGGTGTGGGAACGGGTTCTATCCCGGAACATCGCCTATGGACACCGGGACTACCGCCGAGGGTCAGGTAGGAAGGCTGGTTCTCAACCCGCGTGCTTGTAGGCACAGCAGGTGTACCCCGGAGTACCGAAGGGGGTATACGGGTACTACACCGGAGTACCAACGGGGGTACCGGTACTACTCCGGAGTACCGACGGGGGTATACGGGTACTACCTCGGAGCACCGGGCGTGGTTACTGGTACTACACCAGAGCGTCGGGAAGGGACAGCAGGCCTACCCTAGAGCTTCAGATAAGGATACCGGGCCTACCCTGGAGGGTCAAGATGGGAGGCTGAGATCTAACACCGCGCGCCCGTTGGAAAAACAGTTAGAACTCCGGTGCATCACAAAGGGTTCTGCCACTGGCCCATAGTACTGTTGTGGGAACATGTTCTAACCCGGAACATCGCCTATGGACACCGGGCCTAACGCGAAGGGTCAAGTAGGAAGGGTGGGTCTAAACCCATGCGCCCGTAGGGACAGCAGGTGTACCCCGGAGTACCGACAGGGGTATACGGGTACTACACCGGAGTACCAACGGGGATACCGGTACTACCCTGGAGTACCGACGGGGGTATATGGGTACTACCCTGGAGCACCGTGCGGGGTTACGGGTACTACACCAGAGCGTCGGGAAGGGACGCCAGGCCTACACCGGAGCATCAGGTCGGGATACCGGGCCTACCCTGGAGGGTCAGGATGGGAGGCTGAGATCTAACACCACGTGCCGTTTGGGACAACAGTTAGAACTCCGGCGCATCACAAACCTTTCTGCCACTGGCCCATAGTACTGCTGTGGGAGCGGGTTCTATCCCAGAACGTCGCCTAGCGACACCGGGCCTTACGCAAAGGGTCAGGTAGCAAGGGTGTGTCCAAACCCGCGCGCCCGTAGGGACAGCAGGTGTACCCCGGAGTACCGACGCGGGTATGAGGGTGCTACACCGGAGTACCAACGGGGGTACCGCTACTACTCTGGAGTACTGACGGGGGTACCCTGGCATTGCGCCAGAGCGCCGGGCGGAATTAATGGTACCACACCAGAGCGTCAGGAAGGGACACCAGGCCTACCCCGGAGCATCAGGTCGGGATACCGGGCCTACCCTGGAGGGTCAGGATGGGGGGCCGGGATCTAACACCGCGTGCCTGTTGGGACAACAGTTAGAACTCCGGCACATCACAAAGGGTTCTGCCACGGGCCCATAGTACTGGTGTGGGAACGGGTTCTATCCCGGAACATCGCCTATGGACACCGGGCCTACCGCCGAGGGTCAGGTAGGAAGGCTGGTTCTCAACCCGCGTGCTTGTAGGCACAGCAGGTGTACCCCGGAGTACCGACGGGGGTATACGGGTACTACACCGGAGTACCAACGGGGGTACCGGTACTACTCCGGAGTACCGACGGGGGTATACGGGTACTACCTCGGAGCACCGGGCGTGGTTACTGGTACTACACCAGAGCGTCGGGAAGGGACACCAGGCCTACCCTAGAGCTTCAGATAAGGATACCGGGCCTACCCTGGAGGGTCAAGATGGGAGGCTGAGATCTAACACCGCGCGCCCGTTGGAACAACAGTTAGAACTCCGGTGCATCACAAAGGGTTCTGCCACTGGCCCATAGTACTCTTGTGGGAACATGTTCTAACCCGGAACATCGCCTATGGACACCGGGCCTAACGCGAAGGGTCAAGTAGGAAGGGTGGGTCTAAACCCGCGCACCCGTAGGGACAGCAGGTGTACCCCGGAGTACCGACAGGGGTATACGGGTACTACACCGGAGTACCAACGGGGGTACCGTTACTACTCTGGAGTACCGACGGGGGTATACGGGTACTACCCTGGAGCACCGGGCGGGGTTACGGGTACTACACCAGAGCGTCGGGAAGGGACGCCAGGCCTACACCGGAGCATCAGGTTGGGATACCGGGCCTACCCTGGAGGGTCAGGATGGGAGGCTGAGATCTAACACCACGTGCCGTTTGGGACTGCAGTTAGAACTCCGGCGCATCACAAAGGGTTCTGCCACTGGCCCATAGTACTGTTGTGGGAACATGTTCTAACCCGGAACATCGCCTATGGACACCGGGCCTACCGCCGAGGGTCAGGTAGGAAGGCTGGTTCTCAACCCGCGTGCTTGTAGGCACAGCAGGTGTACCCCGGAGTACCAACGGTGGTATACGGGTACTACCTCGAAGTACCGGGCGGGGGTACCGGTACTACCCCGGAGTACTGACGGGGGAACCCTGGCATTACGCCGGAGTACCGGGCGTGGTTACCGGTACTACACCAGAGGGTCGGGAAGGGAAGCCAGGCCTACCCCGGAGCATCAGGTCGGGATACCGGGCCTACCCTGGAGGGTCAGGATGGGGGGCCGGGATCTAACACCGCGTGCCTGTTGGGACAACAGTTAGAACTCCGGCGCATCACAAAGGGTTCTGCCACGGGCCCATAGTACTGGTGTGGGAACGGGTTCTATCCCGGAACGTCGCCTATGGACACCGGGCCTACCGCCGAGGGTCAGGTAGGAAGGCTGGTTCTCAACCCGCGTACTTGTAGGCCAGCAGGTGTACCCCGGAGTACCGACGGGGGTATGCGGGTGCTACACCGGAGTACCAACGGGGGTACGGGTACTACTCCGCAGTACCGACGGGGGTATACGGGTACTACCTCGGAGTACCGGGCGGGGTTACTGGTACTACACCAGAGCGTCGGGAAGGGACAGCAGGCCTAACCTAGAGCTTCAGATAAGGATACCGGGCCTACCCTGGAGGGTCAAGATGGGAGGCTGAGATCTAACACCGCGCGCCCGTTGGAACAACAGTTAGAACTCCGGTGCATCACAAAGGGTTCTGCCACTGGCCCATAGTACTGTTGTGGGAACATGTTCTAACCCGGAACATCGCCTATGGACACCGGGCCTAACGCGAAGGGTCAAGTAGGAAGGGTGGGTCTAAACCCGCGCGCCCGTAGGGACAGCAGGTGTACCCCGGAGTACCGACAGGGGTATACGGGTACTACACCAGAGTACCAACGGGGGTACCGGTACTACCCTGGAGTACCGACAGGGGTATATGGGTACTACCCTGGAGCACCGGGCGGGGTTACGGGTACTACACCAGAGCGTCGGGAAGGGACGCCAGGCCTACACCGGAGCATCAGGTTGGGATACCGGGCCTACCCTGGAGGGTCAGGATGGGAGGCTGAGATCTAACACCACGTGCCGTTTGGGACTGCAGTTAGAACTCCGGCGCATCACAAAGGGTTCTGCCACTGGCCCATAGTACTGTTGTGGGAACATGTTCTAACCCGGAACATCGCCTATGGACACCGGGCCTACCGCCGAGGGTCAGGTAGGAAGGCTGGTTCTCAACCCGCGTGCTTGTAGGCACAGCAGGTGTACCCCGGAGTACCAACGGTGGTATACGGGTACTACCTCGAAGTACCGGGCGGGGGTACCGGTACTACCCCGGAGTACTGACGGGGGAACCCTGGCATTACGCTGGAGTACCGGGCGTGGTTACCGGTACTACACCAGAGGGTCGGGAAGGGAAGCCAGGCCTACCCCGGAGCATCAGGTCGGGATACCGGGCCTACCCTGGAGGGTCAGGATGGGGGGCCGGGATCTAACACCGCGTGCCTGTTGGGACAACAGTTAGAACTCCGGCGCATCACAAAGGGTTCTGCCACGGGCCCATAGTACTGGTGTGGGAACGGGTTCTATCCCGGAACGTCGCCTATGGACACCGGGCCTACCGCCGAGGGTCAGGTAGGAAGGCTGGTTCTCAACCCGCGTACTTGTAGGCCAGCAGGTGTACCCCGGAGTACCGACGGGGGTATGCGGGTGCTACACCGGAGTACCAACGGGGGTACGGGTACTACTCCGCAGTACCGACGGGGGCATACGGGTACTACCTCGGAGCACCGGGCGGGTTTACTGGTACTACACCGGAGTACCAACGGGGATACCAGTACTACTCTGGAGTACTGACGGGGGTACCCTGGCATTGCGCCGGAGCACCGGGCGGAACTAATGGTACTACACCAGAGCGTCGGGAAGGGACGCCAGGCCTACCCCGGAGCATCAGGTCGGGATACCGGGCCTACCCTGGAGGGTCAGGATGGGGGGCCGGGATCTAACACCGCGTGCCTGTTGGGACAACAGTTAGAACTCCGGCGCATCACAAAGGGTTCTGCCACGGGCCCATAGTACTGGTGTGGGAACGGGTTCTATCCCGGAACATCGCCTATGGACACCGGGCCTACCGCCGAGGGTCAGGTAGGAAGGCTGGTTCTCAACCCGCGTGCTTGTTGGCACAGCAGTTGTACCCCGGAGTACCGACGGGGCTATACGGGTACTACACCGGAGTACCAACGGGGGTACCGGTACTACTCCGGAGTACCGACGGGGGTATACGGGTACTACCCTGGAGCACCGGGCGGGGTTACGGGTACTACACCAGAGCGTCGGGAAGGGACGCCAGGCCTACACCGGAGCATCAGGTCGGGATACTGGGCCTACCCTGGAGGGTCAGGATGGGAGGCTGAGATCTAACACCGTGTGCCGTTTGGGACAACAGTTAGAACTCCGGCGCATCACAAAGCTTTCTGCCACTGGCCCATAGTACTGCTGTGGGAGCGGGTTCTATCCCAGAACGTCGCCTATGGACACCGGGCCTAACGCAAAGGGTTCAGGTAGCAAGGGTGTGTCCAAACCCGCGCGCCCGTAGGGACAGCAGGTGTACCCCGGAGTACCGACAGGGGTATACGGGTGCTACACCGGAGTACCAACGGGGGTACCGGTACTACTCTGGAGTACTGACGGGGGTACCCTGGCATTGAGCCCGAGCACCGGGTGGAATTAATGGTACCACACCAGAGGGTCGGGAAGGGACGCCAGGCCTACCCCGGAGCATCAGGTCGGGATACCGGGCCTACCCTGGAGGGTCAGGATGGGGGGCCGGGATCTAACACCGCGTGCCTGTTGGGACAACAGTTAGAACTCCGGCACATCACAAAGGGTTCTGCCACGGGCCCATAGTACTGGTGTGGGAACGGGTTCTATCCCGGAACATCGCCTATGGACACCGGGACTACCGCCGAGGGTCAGGTAGGAAGGCTGGTTCTCAACCCGCGTGCTTGTAGGCACAGCAGGTGTACCCCGGAGTACCGAAGGGGGTATACGGGTACTACACCGGAGTACCAACGGGGGTACCGGTACTACTCCGGAGTACCGACGGGGGTATACGGGTACTACCTCGGAGCACCGGGCGTGGTTACTGGTACTACACCAGAGCGTCGGGAAGGGACAGCAGGCCTACCCTAGAGCTTCAGATAAGGATACCGGGCCTACCCTGGAGGGTCAAGATGGGAGGCTGAGATCTAACACCGCGCGCCCGTTGGAAAAACAGTTAGAACTCCGGTGCATCACAAAGGGTTCTGCCACTGGCCCATAGTACTGTTGTGGGAACATGTTCTAACCCGGAACATCGCCTATGGACACCGGGCCTAACGCGAAGGGTCAAGTAGGAAGGGTGGGTCTAAACCCATGCGCCCGTAGGGACAGCAGGTGTACCCCGGAGTACCGACAGGGGTATACGGGTACTACACCGGAGTACCAACGGGGATACCGGTACTACCCTGGAGTACCGACGGGGGTATATGGGTACTACCCTGGAGCACCGTGCGGGGTTACGGGTACTACACCAGAGCGTCGGGAAGGGACGCCAGGCCTACACCGGAGCATCAGGTCGGGATACCGGGCCTACCCTGGAGGGTCAGGATGGGAGGCTGAGATCTAACACCACGTGCCGTTTGGGACAACAGTTAGAACTCCGGCGCATCACAAACCTTTCTGCCACTGGCCCATAGTACTGCTGTGGGAGCGGGTTCTATCCCAGAACGTCGCCTAGCGACACCGGGCCTTACGCAAAGGGTCAGGTAGCAAGGGTGTGTCCAAACCCGCGCGCCCGTAGGGACAGCAGGTGTACCCCGGAGTACCGACGCGGGTATGAGGGTGCTACACCGGAGTACCAACGGGGGTACCGCTACTACTCTGGAGTACTGACGGGGGTACCCTGGCATTGCGCCAGAGCGCCGGGCGGAATTAATGGTACCACACCAGAGCGTCAGGAAGGGACACCAGGCCTACCCCGGAGCATCAGGTCGGGATACCGGGCCTACCCTGGAGGGTCAGGATGGGGGGCCGGGATCTAACACCGCGTGCCTGTTGGGACAACAGTTAGAACTCCGGCACATCACAAAGGGTTCTGCCACGGGCCCATAGTACTGGTGTGGGAACGGGTTCTATCCCGGAACATCGCCTATGGACACCGGGCCTACCGCCGAGGGTCAGGTAGGAAGGCTGGTTCTCAACCCGCGTGCTTGTAGGCACAGCAGGTGTACCCCGGAGTACCGACGGGGGTATACGGGTACTACACCGGAGTACCAACGGGGGTACCGGTACTACTCCGGAGTACCGACGGGGGTATACGGGTACTACCTCGGAGCACCGGGCGTGGTTACTGGTACTACACCAGAGCGTCGGGAAGGGACACCAGGCCTACCCTAGAGCTTCAGATAAGGATACCGGGCCTACCCTGGAGGGTCAAGATGGGAGGCTGAGATCTAACACCGCGCGCCCGTTGGAACAACAGTTAGAACTCCGGTGCATCACAAAGGGTTCTGCCACTGGCCCATAGTACTCTTGTGGGAACATGTTCTAACCCGGAACATCGCCTATGGACACCGGGCCTAACGCGAAGGGTCAAGTAGGAAGGGTGGGTCTAAACCCGCGCACCCGTAGGGACAGCAGGTGTACCCCGGAGTACCGACAGGGGTATACGGGTACTACACCGGAGTACCAACGGGGGTACCGTTACTACTCTGGAGTACCGACGGGGGTATACGGGTACTACCCTGGAGCACCGGGCGGGGTTACGGGTACTACACCAGAGCGTCGGGAAGGGACGCCAGGCCTACACCGGAGCATCAGGTCGGGATACAGGGCCTACCCTGGAGGGTCAGGATGGGAGGCTGAGATCTAACACCGTGTGCCGTTTGGGACAACAGTTAGAACCCCGGCGCATCACAAAGCTTTCTGCCACTGGCCCATAGTACTGCTGTGGGAGCGCGTTCTATCCCAGAAAGTCGCCTAGCGACACCGGGCCTACCGCCGAGGTTCAGGTAGGAAGGCTGGTTCTCAACCCGCGTGCTTGTAGGCACAGCAGGTGTACCCCGGAGTACCAACGGTGGTATACGGGTACTACCTCGAAGTACCGGGCGGGGGTACCGGTACTACCCCGGAGTACTGACGGGGGAACCCTGGCATTACGCCGGAGTACCGGGCGTGGTTACCGGTACTACACCAGAGGGTCGGGAAGGGAAGCCAGGCCTACCCCGGAGCATCAGGTCGGGATACCGGGCCTACCCTGGAGGGTCAGGATGGGGGGCCGGGATCTAACACCGCGTGCCTGTTGGGACAACAGTTAGAACTCCGGCGCATCACAAAGGGTTCTGCCACGGGCCCATAGTACTGGTGTGGGAACGGGTTCTATCCCGGAACGTCGCCTATGGACACCGGGCCTAACGCGAAGGGTCAAGTAGGAAGGGTGGGTCTAAACCCGCGTACTTGTAGGCCAGCAGGTGTACCCCGGAGTACCGACGGGGGTATGCGGGTGCTACACCGGAGTACCAACGGGGGTACCGGTACTACTCCGCAGTACCGACGGGGGTATACGGGTACTACCTCGGAGCACCGGGCAGGGTTACTGGTACTACACCGGAGTACCAACGGGGATACCGGTACTACTCTGGAGTACTGACGGGGGTACCCTGGCATTGCGCCAGAGCACCGGGCGGAATTAATGGTACTACACCAGAGCGTCGGGAAGGGACGCCAGGCCTACACCGGAGCATCAGGTCGGGATACTGAGCCTACCCTGGAGGGTCAGGATGGGAGACTGAGATCTAACACCGTGTGCCGTTTGGGACAACAGTTAGAACTCCGGCGCATCACAAAGCTTTCTGCCACTGGCCCATAGTACTGCTGTGGGAGCGGGTTCTATCCCAGAACGTCGCCTAGCGACACCGGGCCTAACGCAAAGGGTCAGGTAGCAAGGGTGTGTCCAAACCCGCGCGCCCGTAGGGACAGCAGGTGTACCCCGGAGTACCGACGCGGATATGCGGGTGCTACACCAGAGTACCAACGGGGGTACCGGTACTACTCTGGAGTACTGACGGGGGTACCCTGGCATTGCGCCGGAGCACCGGGCGGAATTAATGGTACCACACCAGAGGGTCGGGAAGGGAAGCCAGGCCTACCCCGGAGCATCAGGTCGGGATACCGGGCCTACCCTGGAGGGTCAGGATGGGGGGCCGGGATCTAACACCGCGTGCCTGTTGGGACAACAGTTAGAACTCCGGCGCATCACAAAGGGTTCTGCCACGGGCCCATAGTACTGGTGTGGGAACGGGTTCTATCCCGGAACATCGCCTATGGACACCGGGCCTACCGCCGAGGGTCAGGTAGGAAGGCTGGTTCTCATCCCGCGTGCTTGTAGGCACAGCAGGTGTACCCCGGAGTACCAACGGTGGTATACGGGTACTACCTCGAAGTACCGGGCGGGGGTACCGGTACTACCCCGGAGTACTGACGGGGGAACCCTGGCATTACGCTGGAGTACCGGGCGTGGTTACCGGTACTACACCAGAGCGTCGGGAAGGGAAGCCAGGCCTACCCCGGAGCATCAGGTCGGGATACCGGGCCTACCCTGGAGGGTCAGGATGGGGGGCCGGGATCTAACACCGCGTGCCTGTTGGGACAACAGTTAGAACTCCGGCGCATCACAAAGGGTTCTGCCACTGGCCCATAGTACTGTTGTGGGAACATGTTCTAACCCGGAACATCGCCTATGGACACCGGGCCTAACGCGAAGGGTCAAGTAGGAAGGGTGGGTCTAAACCCGCGCGCCCGTAGGGACAGCAGGTGTACCCCGGAGTACCGACAGGGGTATACGGGTACTAGACCGGAGTACCAACGGGGGTACCTTTACTACCCTGGAGTACCGACGGGGGTATACGGGTACTACCCTGGAGCACCGGGCGGGGTTACGGGTACTACACCAGAGCGTCGGGAAGGGATGCCAGGCCTACACCGGAGCATCAGGTCGGGTTACTGGGCCTACCCTGGAGGGTCAGGATGGGAGGCTGAGATCTAACACCGTGTGCCGTTTGGGACAACAGTTAGAACTCCGGCGCATCACAAAGCTTTCTGCCACTGGCCCATAGTACTGCTGTGGGAGCGGGTTCTATCCCAGAACGTCGCCTAGCGACACCGGGCCTAACGCAAAGGGTCAGGTAGCAAGGGTGGGTCCAAACCCGCGCGCCCGTAGGGACAGCAGGTGTACCCCGGAGTACCAACAGGGGTATACGGGTGCTACACCAGAGTACCAACGGCGGTACCGGTACTACTCTGGAGTACTGACGGGGGTACCCTGGCATTGAGCCCGAGCACCGGGCGGAATTAATGGTACCACACCAGAGCATCGGGAAGGGACGCCAGGCCTACCCCGGAGCATCAGGTCGGGATACCGGGCCTACCCTGGAGGGTCAGGATGGGGGGCCGGGATCTAACACCGCGTGCCTGTTGGGACAACAGTTAGAACTCCGGCGCATCACAAAGGGTTCTGCCACTGGCCCATAGTACTGTTGTGGGAACATGTTCTAACCCGGAACATCGCCTATGGACACCGGGACTACCGCCGAGGGTCAGGTAGGAAGGCTGGTTCTCAACCCGCGTGCTTGTAGGCACAGCAGGTGTACCCCGGAGTACCGACGGTGGTATACGGGTACTACCTCGAAGTACCGGGCGGGGGTACCGGTACTACCCCGGAGTACTGACGGGGGAACACTGGCATTACGCCGGAGTACTGGGCGTGGTTACCGGTACTACACCAGAGGGTCGGGAAGGGAAGCCAGGCCTACCCCGGAGCATCAGGTCGGGATACCGGGCCTACCCTGGAGGGTCAGGATGGGGGGCCGGGATCTAACACCGCGTGCCTGTTGGGACAACAGTTAGAACTCCGGCGCCTCACAAAGGGTTCTGCCACGGGCCCATAGTACTGGTGTGGGAACGGGTTCTATCCCGGAACGTCGCCTATGGACACCGGGACTACCGCCGAGGGTCATTTAGGAAGGCTGGTTCTCAACCCGTGTGCTTGTAGGCAGAGCAGGTGTACCCCGGAGTACCAACGGTGGTATACGGGTACTACCTCGAAGTACCGGGCGGGGGTACCGGTACTACCCCGGAGTACTGACGGGGGAACCCTGGCATTACGCTGGAGTACCGGGCGTGGTTACCGGTACTACACCAGAGCGTCGGGAAGGGAAGCCAGGCCTACCCCGGAGCATCAGGTCGGGATACCGGGCCTACCCTGGAGGGTCAGGATGGGGGGCCGGGATCTAACACCGCGTGCCTGTTGGGACAACAGTTAGAACTCCGGCGCATCACAAAGGGTTCTGCCACTGGCCCATAGTACTGTTGTGGGAACATGTTCTAACCCGGAACATCGCCTATGGACACCGGGCCTAACGCGAAGGGTCAAGTAGGAAGGGTGGGTCTAAACCCGCGCGCCCGTAGGGACAGCAGGTGTACCCCGGAGTACCGACAGGGGTATACGGGTACTACAACGGAGTAGCAACGGGGGTACCGGTACTACCCTGGAGTACCGACGGGGGTATACGGGTACTACCCTGGAGCACCGGGCGGGGTTACGGGTACTACACCAGAGCGTCGGGAAGGGACGCCAGGCCTACACCGGAGCATCAGGTCGGGATACTGGGCCTACCCTGGAGGGTCAGGATGGGAGGCTGAGATCTAACACCGTGTGCCGTTTGGGACAACAGTTAGAACTCCGGCGCATCACAAAGCTTTCTGCCACTGGCCCATAGTACTGCTGTGGGAGCGGGTTCTATCCCAGAACGTCGCCTATGGACACCGGGCCTAACGCAAAGGGTTCAGGTAGCAAGGGTGTGTCCAAACCCGCGCGCCCGTAGGGACAGCAGGTGTACCCCGGAGTACCGACAGGGGTATACGGGTGCTACACCGGAGTACCAACGGGGGTACCGGTACTACTCTGGAGTACTGACGGGGGTACCCTGGCATTGAGCCCGAGCACCGGGTGGAATTAATGGTACCACACCAGAGCATCGGGAAGGGACGCCAGGCCTACCCCGGAGCATCAGGTCGGGATACCGGGCCTACCCTGGAGGGTCAGGATGGGGGGCCGGGATCTAACACCGCGTGCCTGTTGGGACAACAGTTAGAACTCTGGCGCATCACAAAGGGTTCTGCCACGGGCCCATAGTACTGCTGTGGGAACGGGTTCTATCCCGGAACGTCGCCTATGGACACCGGGCCTACCGCCGAGGGTCAGGTAGGAAGGCTGGTTCTCAACCCGCGTGCTTGTAGGCACAGCAGGTGTACCCCGGAGTACCGACGGGGGTATACGGGTACTACACCGGAGTACCAACGGGGGTACCGGTACTACTCCGGAGTACCGACGGGGGTATACGGGTACTACCTCGGAGCACCGGGCATGGTTACTGGTACTACACCAGAGCGTCGGGAAGGGACAGCAGGCCTACCCTAGAGCTTCAGATAAGGATACCGGGCCTACCCTGGAGGGTCAAGATGGGAGGCTGAGATCTAACACCGCGCGCCCGTTGGAAAAACAGTTAGAACTCCGGTGCATCACAAAGGGTTCTGCCACTGGCCCATAGTACTGTTGTGGGAACATGTTCTAACCCGGAACATCGCCTATGGACACCGGGCCTAACGCGAAGGGTCAAGTAGGAAGGGTGGGTCTAAACCCGCGCGCCCGTAGGGACAGCAGGTGTACCCCGGAGTACCGACAGGGGTATACGGGTACTACACCGGAGTACCAACGGGGGTACCGGTACTACCCTGGAGTACCGACGGGGGTATATGGGTACTACCCTGGAGCACCGTGCGGGGTTACGGGTACTACACCAGAGCGTCGGGAAGGGACGCCAGGCCTACACCGGAGCATCAGGTTGGGATACCGGGCCTACCCTGGAGGGTCAGGATGGGAGGCTGAGATCTAACACCACGTGCCGTTTGGGACAACAGTTAGAACTCCGGCGCATCACAAAGCTTTCTGCCACTGGCCCATAGTACTGCTGTGGGAGCGGGTTCTATCCCAGAACGTTGCCTAGCGACACCGGGCCTAACGCAAAGGGTCAGGTAGCAAGGGTGTGTCCAAACCCGCGCGCCCGTAGGGACAGCAGGTGTACCCCGGAGTACCGACGCGGGTATGAGGGTGCTACACCGGAGTACCAACGGGGGTACCGGTACTACTCTGGAGTACTGACGGGGGTACCCTGGCATTGCGCCAGAGCACCGGGCGGAATTAATGGTACCACACCAGAGCGTCAGGAAGGGACGCCAGGCCTACCCCGGAGCATCAGGTCGGGATACCGGGCCTACCCTGGAGGGTCAGGATGGGGGGCCGGGATCTAACACCGCGTGCCTGTTGGGACAACAGTTAGAACTCCGGCACATCACAAAGGGTTCTGCCACGGGCCCATAGTACTGGTGTGGGAACGGGTTCTATCCCGGAACATCGCCTATGGACACCGGGCCTACCGCCGAGGGTCAGGTAGGAAGGCTGGTTCTCAACCCGCGTGCTTGTAGGCACAGCAGGTGTACCCCGGAGTACCGACGGGGGTATACGGGTACTACACCGGAGTACCAACGGGGGTACCGGTACTACTCCGGAGTACCGACGGGGGTATACGGGTACTACCTCGGAGCACCGGGCGTGGTTACTGGTACTACACCAGAGCGTCGGGAAGGGACACCAGGCCTACCCTAGAGCTTCAGATAAGGATACCGGGCCTACCCTGGAGGGTCAAGATGGGAGGCTGAGATCTAACACCGCGCGCCCGTTGGAACAACAGTTAGAACTCCGGTGCATCACAAAGGGTTCTGCCACTGGCCCATAGTACTCTTGTGGGAACATGTTCTAACCCGGAACATCGCCTATGGACACCGGGCCTAACGCGAAGGGTCAAGTAGGAAGGGTGGGTCTAAACCCGCGCACCCGTAGGGACAGCAGGTGTACCCCGGAGTACCGACAGGGGTATACGGGTACTACACCGGAGTACCAACGGGGGTACCGGTACTACCCTGGAGTACCGACGGGGGTATACGGGTACTACCCTGGAGCACCGGGCGGGGTTACGGGTACTACACCAGAGCGTCGGGAAGGGACGCCAGGCCTACACCGGAGCATCAGGTCGGGATACTGGGCCTACCCTGGAGGGTCAGGATGGGAGGCTGAGATCTAACACCGTGTGCCGTTTGGGACAACAGTTAGAACCCCGGCGCATCACAAAGCTTTCTGCCACTGGCCCATAGTACTGCTGTGGGAGCGCGTTCTATCCCAGAACGTCGCCTAGCGACACCGGGCCTACCGCCGAGGTTCAGGTAGGAAGGCTGGTTCTCAACCCGCGTGCTTGTAGGCACAGCAGGTGTACCCCGGAGTACCGACAGGGGTATGCGGGTGCTACACCAGAGTACCAACGGGGGTACCGGTACTACTATGGAGTACTGAAGGGGGTACCCTGGCATTGCGCCCGAGCACCGGGCGGAATTAATGGTACCACACCAGAGCATCGGGAAGGGACGCCAGGCCTACCCCGGAGCATCAGGTCGGGAATCCGGGCCTACCCTGGAGGGTCAGGATGGGGGGCCGGGATCTAACACCGCGTGCCTGTTGGGACAACAGTTAGAACTCCGGCGCATCACAAAGGGTTCTGCCACGGGCCCATAGTACTGGTGTGGGAACGGGTTCTATCCCGGAACGTCGCCTATGGACACCGGGCCTACCGCCGAGGGTCAGGTAGGAAGGCTGGTTCTCAACCCGCGTACTTGTAGGCCAGCAGGTGTACCCCGGAGTACCGACGGGGGTATGCGGGTGCTACACCGGAGTACCAACGGGGGTACCGGTACTACTCCGCAGTACCGACGGGGGTATACGGGTACTACCTCGGAGCACCGGGCGGGGTTACTGGTACTACACCGGAGTACCAACGGGGATACCGGTACTACTCTGGAGTACTGACGGGGGTACCCTGGCATTGCGCCAGAGCACCGGGCGGAATTAATGGTACTACACCAGAGCGTCGGGAAGGGACGCCAGGCCTACACCGGAGCATCAGGTCGGGATACTGAGCCTACCCTGGAAGGTCAGGATGGGAGACTGAGATCTAACACCGTGTGCCGTTTGGGACAACAGTTAGAACTCCGGCGCATCACAAAGCTTTCTGCCACTGGCCCATAGTACTGCTGTGGGAGCGGGTTCTATCCCAGAACGTCGCCTAGCGACACCGGGCCTAACGCAAAGGGTCAGGTAGCAAGGGTGTGTCCAAACCCGCGCGCCCGTAGGGACAGCAGGTGTACCCCGGAGTACCGACGCGGATATGCGGGTGCTACACCAGAGTACCAACGGGGGTACCGGTACTACTCTGGAGTACTGACGGGGGTACCCTGGCATTGCGCCGGAGCACCGGGCGGAATTAATGGTACCACACCAGAGGGTCGGGAAGGGAAGCCAGGCCTACCCCGGAGCATCAGGTCGGGATACCGGGCCTACCCTGGAGGGTCAGGATGGGGGGCCGGGATCTAACACCGCGTGCCTGTTGGGACAACAGTTAGAACTCCGGCGCATCACAAAGGGTTCTGCCACGGGCCCATAGTACTGGTGTGGGAACGGGTTCTATCCCGGAACATCGCCTATGGACACCGGGCCTACCGCCGAGGGTCAGGTAGGAAGGCTGGTTCTCAACCCGCGTGCTTGTAGGCACAGCAGGTGTACCCCGGAGTACCAACGGTGGTATACGGGTACTACCTCGAAGTACCGGGCGGGGGTACCGGTACTACCCCGGAGTACTGACGGGGGAACCCTGGCATTACGCTGGAGTACCGGGCGTGGTTACCGGTACTACACCAGAGCGTCGGGAAGGGAAGCCAGGCCTACCCCGGAGCATCAGGTCGGGATACCGGGCCTACCCTGGAGGGTCAGGATGGGAGGCTGAGATCTAACACCGTGTGCCGTTTGGGACAACAGTTAGAACTCCGGCGCATCACAAAGGGTTCTGCCACTGGCCCATAGTACTGCTGTGGGAGCGGGTTCTATCCCAGAACGTCGCCTAGCGACACCGGGCCTAACGCAAAGGGTCAGGTAGCAAGGGTGTGTCCAAACCCGCGCGCCTGTAGGCACAGCAGGTGTACCCCGGAGTACCAACAGGGGTATACGGGTGCTACACCAGAGTACCAACGGGGGTACCGGTACTACTCTGGAGTACTGACGGGGGTACCCTGGCATTGAGCCCGAGCACCGGGCGGTATTAATGGTACCACACCAGAGCATCGGGAAGGGACGCCAGGCCTACCCCGGAGCATCAGGTCGGGATACCGGGCCTACCCTGGAGGGTCAGGATGGGGGGCCGGGATCTAACACCGCGTGCCTGTTGGGACAACAGTTAGAACTCCGGCGCTTCACAAAGGGTTCTGCCACTGGCCCATAGTACTGTTGTGGGAACATGTTCTTACCCGGAACATCGCCTATGGACACCGGGACTACCGCCGAGGGTCAGGTAGGAAGGCTGGTTCTCAACCCGCGTGCTTGTAGGCACAGCAGGTGTACCCCGGAGTACCGACGGTGGTATACGGGTACTACCTCGAAGTACCGGGCGGGGGTACCGGTACTACCCCGGAGTACTGACGGGGGAACACTGGCATTACGCCGGAGTACCGGGCGTGGTTACCGGTACTACACCAGAGGGTCGGGAAGGGAAGCCAGGCCTACCCCGGAGCATCAGGTCGGGATACCGGGCCTACCCTGGAGGGTCAGGATGGGGGGCCGGGATCTAACACCGCGTGCCTGTTGGGACAACAGTTAGAACTCCGGCGCCTCACAAAGGGTTCTGCCACGGGCCCATAGTACTGGTGTGGGAACGGGTTCTATCCCGGAACGTCGCCTATGGACACCGGGACTACCGCCGAGGGTCAGGTAGGAAGGCTGGTTCTCAACCCGTGTGCTTGTAGGCAGAGCAGGTGTACCCCGGAGTACCAACGGTGGTATACGGGTACTACCTCGAAGTACCGGGCGGGGGTACCGGTACTACCCCGGAGTACTGACGGGGGAACCCTGGCATTACGCTGGAGTACCGGGCGTGGTTACCGGTACTACACCAGAGCGTCGGGAAGGGAAGCCAGGCCTACCCCGGAGCATCAGGTCGGGATACCGGGCCTACCCTGGAGGGTCAGGATGGGGGGCCGGGATCTAACACCGCGTGCCTGTTGGGACAACAGTTAGAACTCCGGCGCATCACAAAGGGTTCTGCCACTGGCCCATAGTACTGTTGTGGGAACATGTTCTAACCCGGAACATCGCCTATGGACACCGGGCCTAACGCGAAGGGTCAAGTAGGAAGGGTGGGTCTAAACCCGCGCGCCCGTAGGGACAGCAGGTGTACCCCGGAGTACCGACAGGGGTATACGGGTACTAGACCGGAGTACCAACGGGGGTACCGGTACTACCCTGGAGTACCGACGGGGGTATACGGGTACTACCCTGGAGCACCGGGCGGGGTTACGGGTACTACACCAGAGCGTCGGGAAGGGACGCCAGGCCTACACCGGAGCATCAGGTCGGGATACTGGGCCTACCCTGGAGGGTCAGGATGGGAGGCTGAGATCTAACACCGTGTGCCGTTTGGGACAACAGTTAGAACTCCGGCGCATCACAAAGCTTTCTGCCACTGGCCCATAGTACTGCTGTGGGAGCGGGTTCTATCCCAGAACGTCGCCTATGGACACCGGGCCTAACGCAAAGGGTTCAGGTAGCAAGGGTGTGTCCAAACCCGCGCGCCCGTAGGGACAGCAGGTGTACCCCGGAGTACCGACAGGGGTATACGGGTGCTACACCGGAGTACCAACGGGGGTACCGGTACTACTCTGGAGTACTGACGGGGGTACCCTGGCATTGAGCCCGAGCACCGGGTGGAATTAATGGTACCACACCAGAGCATCGGGAAGGGACGCCAGGCCTACCCCGGAGCATCAGGTCGGGATACCGGGCCTACCCTGGAGGGTCAGGATGGGGGGCCGGGATCTAACACCGCGTGCCTGTTGGGACAACAGTTAGAACTCTGGCGCATCACAAAGGGTTCTGCCACGGGCCCATAGTACTGCTGTGGGAACGGGTTCTATCCCGGAACGTCGCCTATGGACACCGGGCCTACCGCCGAGGGTCAGGTAGGAAGGCTGGTTCTCAACCCGCGTGCTTGTAGGCACAGCAGGTGTACCCCGGAGTACCGACGGGGGTATAAGGGTACTACACCGGAGTACCAACGGGGGTACCGGTACTACTCCGGAGTACCGACGGGGGTATACGGGTACTACCTCGGAGCACCGGGCATGGTTACTGGTACTACACCAGAGCGTCGGGAAGGGACAGCAGGCCTACCCTAGAGCTTCAGATAAGGATACCGGGCCTACCCTGGAGGGTCAAGATGGGAGGCTGAGATCTAACACCGCGCGCCCGTTGGAAAAACAGTTAGAACTCCGGTGCATCACAAAGGGTTCTGCCACTGGCCCATAGTACTGTTGTGGGAACATGTTCTAACCCGGAACATCGCCTATGGACACCGGGCCTAACGCGAAGGGTCAAGTAGGAAGGGTGGGTCTAAACCCGCGCACCCGTAGGGACAGCAGGTGTACCCCGGAGTACCGACAGGGGTATACGGGTACTACACCGGAGTACCAACGGGGGTACCGGTACTACCCTGGAGTACCGACGGGGGTATATGGGTACTACCCTGGAGCACCGTGCGGGGTTACGGGTACTACACCAGAGCGTCGGGAAGGGACGCCAGGCCTACACCGGAGCATCAGGTCGGGATACTGGGCCTACCCTGGAGGGTCAGGATGGGAGGCTGAGATCTAACACCGTGTGCCGTTTGGGACAACAGTTAGAACCCCGGCGCATCACAAAGCTTTCTGCCACTGGCCCATAGTACTGCTGTGGGAGCGCGTTCTATCCCAGAACGTCGCCTAGCGACACCGGGCCTACCGCCGAGGTTCAGGTAGGAAGGCTGGTTCTCAACCCGCGTGCTTGTAGGCACAGCAGGTGTACCCCGGAGTACCGACAGGGGTATGCGGGTGCTACACCAGAGTACCAACGGGGGTACCGGTACTACTATGGAGTACTGAAGGGGGTACCCTGGCATTGCGCCCGAGCACCGGGCGGAATTAATGGTACCACACCAGAGCATCGGGAAGGGACGCCAGGCCTACCCCGGAGCATCAGGTCGGGATACCGGGCCTACCCTGGAGGGTCAGGATGGGGTCCGGGATCTAACACCGCGTGCCTGTTGGGACAACAGTTAGAACTCCGGCGCATCACAAAGGGTTCTGCCACGGGCCCATAGTACTGGTGTGGGAACGGGTTCTATCCCGGAACGTCGCCTATGGACACCGGGCCTACCGCCGAGGGTCAGGTAGGAAGGCTGGTTCTCAACCCGCGTACTTGTAGGCCAGCAGGTGTACCCCGGAGTACCGACGGGGGTATGCGGGTGCTACACCGGAGTACCAACGGGGGTACCGGTACTACTCCGCAGTACCGACGGGGGTATACGGGTACTACCTCGGAGCACCGGGCGGGGTTACTGGTACTACACCGGAGTACCAACGGGGATACCGGTACTACTCTGGAGTACTGACGGGGGTACCCTGGCATTGCGCCAGAGCACCGGGCGGAATTAATGGTACTACACCAGAGCGTCGGGAAGGGACGCCAGGCCTACACCGGAGCATCAGGTCGGGATACTGAGCCTACCCTGGAGGGTCAGGATGGGGGGCCGGGATCTAACACCGCGTGCCTGTTGGGACAACAGTTAGAACTCCGGCGCATCACAAAGGGTTCTGCCACTGGCCCATAGTACTGGTGTGGGAACGGGTTCTATCCCGGAACATCGCCTATGGACACCGGGCCTACCGCCGAGGGTCAGGTAGGAAGGCTGGTTCTCAACCCGCGTGCTTGTTGGCACAGCAGTTGTACCCCGGAGTACCGACGGGGCTATACGGGTACTACACCGGAGTACCAACGGGGGTACCGGTACTACTCCGGAGTACCGACGGGGGTATACGGGTACTACCCTGGAGCACCGGGCGGGGTTACGGGTACTACACCAGAGCGTCGGGAAGGGACGCCAGGCCTACACCGGAGCATCAGGTTGGGATACCGGGCCTACCCTGGAGGGTCAGGATGGGAGGCTGAGATCTAACACCGCGCGCCCGTTGGAACAACAGTTAGAACTCCGGCGCATCACAAAGGGTTCTGCCACTGGCCCATAGTACTGCTGTGAGATCGGGTTCTATCCCAGAACGTAGCCTAGCGACACCGGGCCTTACGCAAAGGGTCAGGTAGCAAGGGTGGGTCTAAACCCGCGCGCCCGTAGGGACAGCAGGTGTACCCCGGAGTACCGACGCGGGTATGCGGGTGCTACACCGGAGTACCAACGGGGGTACCGGTACTACTCTGGAGTACTGACGGGGGTACCCTGGCATTGCGCCGGAGCACCGGGCGGAATTAATGGTACCACACCAGAGCGTCGGGAAGGGACGCCAGGCCTACCCCGGAGCATCAGGTCGGGATACCGGGCCTACCCTGGAGGGTCAGGATGGGGGGCCGGGATCTAACACCGCGTGCCTGTTAGGACAACAGTTAGAACTCCGGCGCATCACAAAGGGTTCTGCCACGGGCCCATAGTACTGGTGTGGGAACGGGTTCTATCCCGGAACGTCGCCTATGGACACCGGGACTACCGCCGAGGGTCAGGTAGGAAGGCTGGTTCTCAACCCGTGTGCTTGTAGGCACAGCAGGTGTACCCCGGAGTACCAACGGTGGTATACGGGTACTACCTCGAAGTACCGGGCGGGGGTACCGGTACTACCCCGGAGTACTGACGGGGGAACCCTGGCATTACGCTGGAGTACCGGGCGTGGTTACCGGTACTACACCAGAGCGTCGGGAAGGGAAGCCAGGCCTACCCCGGAGCATCAGGTCGGGATACCGGGCCTACCCTGGAGGGTCAGGATGGGGGGCCGGGATCTAACACCGCGTGCCTGTTGGGACAACAGTTAGAACTCCGGCGCATCACAAAGGGTTCTGCCACTGGCCCATAGTACTGTTGTGGGAACATGTTCTAACCCGGAACATCGCCTATGGACACCGGGCCTAACGCGAAGGGTCAAGTAGGAAGGGTGGGTCTAAACCCGCGCGCCCGTAGGGACAGCAGGTGTACCCCGGAGTACCGACAGGGGTATACGGGTACTAGACCGGAGTACCAACGGGGGTACCGTTACTACCCTGGAGTACCGACGGGGGTATACGGGTACTACCCTGGAGCACCGGGCGGGGTTACGGGTACTACACCAGAGCGTCGGGAAGGGACGCCAGGCCTACACCGGAGCATCAGGTCGGGATACTGGGCCTACCCTGGAGGGTCAGGATGGGAGGCTGAGATCTAACACCGTGTGCCGTTTGGGACAACAGTTAGAACTCCGGCGCATCACAAAGCTTTCTGCCACTGGCCCATAGTACTGCTGTGGGAGCGGGTTCTATCCCAGAACGTCGCCTATGGACACCGGGCCTAACGCAAAGGGTTCAGGTAGCAAGGGTGTGTCCAAACCCGCGCGCCCGTAGGGACAGCAGGTGTACCCCGGAGTACCGACGGGGGTATACGGGTGCTACACCGGAGTACCAACGGGGGTACCGGTACTACTATGGAGTACTGACGGGGGTACCCTGGCATTGAGCCCGAGCACCGGGTGGAATTAATGGTACCACACCAGAGCATCGGGAAGGGAAGCCAGGCCTACCCCGGAGCATCAGGTCGGGATACCGGGCCTACCCTGGAGGGTCAGGATGGGGGGCCGGGATCTAACACCGCGTGCCTGTTGGGACAACAGTTAGAACTCCGGCACATCACAAAGGGTTCTGCCACGGGCCCATAGTACTGGTGTGGGAACGGGTTCTATCCCGGAACATCGCCTATGGACACTGGGCCTACCGCCGAGGGTCAGGTAGGAAGGCTGGTTCTCAACCCGTGTGCTTGTAGGCACAGCAGGTGTACCCCGGAGTACCGACGGGGGTATACGGGTACTACACCGGAGTACCAACGGGGGTACCGGTACTACTCCGGAGTACCGACGGGGGTATACGGGTACTACCTCGGAGCACCGGGCGTGGTTACTGGTACTACACCAGAGCGTCGGGAAGGGACAGCAGGCCTACCCTAGAGCTTCAGATAAGGATACCGGGCCTACCCTGGAGGGTCAAGATGGGAGGCTGAGATCTAACACCGCGCGCCCGTTGGAACAACAGTTAGAACTCCGGTGCATCACAAAGGGTTCTGCCACTGGCCCATAGTACTGTTGTGGGAACATGTTCTAACCCGGAACATCGCCTATGGACACCGGGCCTAACGCGAAGGGTCAAGTAGGAAGGGTGGGTCTAAACCCGCGCGCCCGTAGGGACAGCAGGTGTACCCCGGAGTACCGACAGGGGTATACGGGTACTACACCGGAGTACCAACGGGGGTACCGGTACTACCCTGGAGTACCGACGGGGGTATATGGGTACTACCCTGGAGCACCGTGCGGGGTTACGGGTACTACACCAGAGCGTCGGGAAGGGACGCCAGGCCTACACCGGAGCATCAGGTTGGGATACCGGGCCTACCCTGGAGGGTCAGGATGGGAGGCTGAGATCTAACACCACGTGCCGTTTGGGACAACAGTTAGAACTCCGGCGCATCACAAACCTTTCTGCCACTGGCCCATAGTACTGCTGTGGGAGCGGGTTCTATCCCAGAACGTCGCCTAGCGACACCGGGCCTTACGCAAAGGGTCAGGTAGCAAGGGTGTGTCCAAACCCGCGCGCCCGTAGGGACAGCAGGTGTACCCCGGAGTACCGACGCGGGTATGAGGGTGCTACACCGGAGTACCAACGGGGGTACCGGTACTACTCTGGAGTACTGACGGGGGTACCCTGGCACTGCGCCAGAGCACCGGGCGGAATTAATGGTACCACACCAGAGCGTCAGGAAGGGACGCCAGGCCTACCCCGGAGCATCAGGTCGGGATACCGGGCCTACCCTGGAGGGTCAGGATGGGGGGCCGGGATCTAACACCGCGTGCCTGTTGGGACAACAGTTAGAACTCCGGCACATCACAAAGGGTTCTGCCACGGGCCCATAGTACTGGTGTGGCAACGGGTTCTATCCCGGAACATCGCCTATGGACACCGGGCCTACCGCCGAGGGTCAGGTAGGAAGGCTGGTTCTCAACCCGCGTGCTTGTAGGCACAGCAGGTGTACCCCGGAGTACCGACGGGGGTATACGGGTACTACACCGGAGTACCAACGGGGGTACCGGTACTACTCCGGAGTACCGACGGGGGTATACGGGTACTACCTCGGAGCACCGGGCGTGGTTACTGGTACTACACCAGAGCGTCGGGAAGGGACACCAGGCCTACCCTAGAGCTTCAGATAAGGATACCGGGCCTACCCTGGAGGGTCAAGATGGGAGGCTGAGATCTAACACCGCGCGCCCGTTGGAACAACAGTTAGAACTCCGGTGCATCACAAAGGGTTCTGCCACTGGCCCATAGTACTGGTGTGGGAACGGGTTCTATCCCGGAACATCGCCTATGGACACCGGGCCTACCGCCGAGGGTCAGGTAGGAAGGCTGGTTCTCAACCCGCGTGCTTGTAGGCACAGCAGGTGTACCCCGGAGTACCGACGGGGGTATACGGGTACTACACCGGAGTACCAACGGGGGTACCGGTACTACTCCGGAGTACCGACGGGGGTATACGGGTACTACCTCGGAGCACCGGGCGTGGTTACTGGTACTACACCAGAGCGTCGGGAAGGGACACCAGGCCTACCCTAGAGCTTCAGATAAGGATACCGGGCCTACCCTGGAGGGTCAAGATGGGAGGCTGAGATCTAACACCGCGCGCCCGTTGGAACAACAGTTAGAACTCCGGTGCATCACAAAGGGTTCTGCCACTGGCCCATAGTACTGTTGTGGGAACATGTTCTAACCCGGAACATCGCCTATGGACACCGGGCCTAACGCGAAGGGTCAAGTAGGAAGGGTGGGTCTAAACCCGCGCGCCCGTAGGGACAGCAGGTGTACCCCGGAGTACCGACAGGGGTATACGGGTACTACACCGGAGTACCAACGGGGGTACCGTTACTACTCTGGAGTACCGACGGGGGTATACGGGTACTACCCTGGAGCACCGGGCGGGGTTACGGGTACTACACCAGAGCGTCGGGAAGGGACGCCAGGCCTACACCGGAGCATCAGGTCGGGATACTGGGCCTACCCTGGAGGGTCAGGATGGGAGGCTGAGATCTAACACCGTGTGCCGTTTGGGACAACAGTTAGAACCCCGGCGCATCACAAAGCTTTCTGCCACTGGCCCATAGTACTGCTGTGGGAGCGCGTTCTATCCCAGAACGTCGCCTAGCGACACCGGGCCTACCGCCGAGGTTCAGGTAGGAAGGCTGGTTCTCAACCCGCGTGCTTGTAGGCACAGCAGGTGTACCCCGGAGTACCGACAGGGGTATGCGGGTGCTACACCAGAGTACCAACGGGGGTACCGGTACTACTATGGAGTACTGAAGGGGGTACCCTGGCATTGCGCCCGAGCACCGGGCGGAATTAATGGTACCACACCAGAGCATCGGGAAGGGACGCCAGGCCTACCCCGGAGCATCAGGTCGGGAATCCGGGCCTACCCTGGAGGGTCAGGATGGGGGGCCGGGATCTAACACCGCGTGCCTGTTGGGACAACAGTTAGAACTCCGGCGCATCACAAAGGGTTCTGCCACGGGCCCATAGTACTGGTGTGGGAACGGGTTCTATCCCGGAACGTCGCCTATGGACACCGGGCCTACCGCCGAGGGTCAGGTAGGAAGGCTGGTTCTCAACCCGCGTACTTGTAGGCCAGCAGGTGTACCCCGGAGTACCGACGGGGGTATGCGGGTGCTACACCGGAGTACCAACGGGGGTACCGGTACTACTCCGCAGTACCGACGGGGGTATACGGGTACTACCTCGGAGCACCGGGCGGGGTTACTGGTACTACACCGGAGTACCAACGGGGATACCGGTACTACTCTGGAGTACTGACGGGGGTACCCTGGCATTGCGCCAGAGCACCGGGCGGAATTAATGGTACTACACCAGAGCGTCGGGAAGGGACGCCAGGCCTACACCGGAGCATCAGGTCGGGATACTGAGCCTACCCTGGAGGGTCAGGATGGGAGACTGAGATCTAACACCGTGTGCCGTTTGGGACAACAGTTAGAACTCCGGCGCATCACAAAGCTTTCTGCCACTGGCCCATAGTACTGCTGTGGGAGCGGGTTCTATCCCAGAACGTCGCCTAGCGACACCGGGCCTAACGCAAAGGGTCAGGTAGCAAGGGTGTGTCCAAACCCGCGCGCCCGTAGGGACAGCAGGTGTACCCTGGAGTACCGACGCGGATATGCGGGTGCTACACCAGAGTACCAACGGGGGTACCGGTACTACTCTGGAGTACTGACGGGGGTACCCTGGCATTGCGCCGGAGCACCGGGCGGAATTAATGGTACCACACCAGAGGGTCGGGAAGGGAAGCCAGGCCTACCCCGGAGCATCAGGTCGGGATACCGGGCCTACCCTGGAGGGTCAGGATGGGGGGCCGGGATCTAACACCGCGTGCCTGTTGGGACAACAGTTAGAACTCCGGCGCATCACAAAGGGTTCTGCCACGGGCCCATAGTACTGGTGTGGGAACGGGTTCTATCCCGGAACATCGCCTATGGACACCGGGCCTACCGCCGAGGGTCAGGTAGGAAGGCTGGTTCTCAACCCGCGTGCTTGTAGGCACAGCAGGTGTACCCCGGAGTACCAACGGTGGTATACGGGTACTACCTCGAAGTACCGGGCGGGGGTACCGGTACTACCCCGGAGTACTGACGGGGGAACCCTGGCATTACGCTGGAGTACCGGGCGTGGTTACCGGTACTACACCAGAGCGTCGGGAAGGGAAGCCAGGCCTACCCCGGAGCATCAGGTCGGGATACCGGGCCTACCCTGGAGGGTCAGGATGGGAGGCTGAGATCTAACACCGTGTGCCGTTTGGGACAACAGTTAGAACTCCGGCGCATCACAAAGCTTTCTGCCACTGGCCCATAGTACTGCTGTGGGAGCGGGTTCTATCCCAGAACGTCGCCTAGCGACACCGGGCCTAACGCAAAGGGTCAGGTAGCAAGGGTGTGTCCAAACCCGCGCGCCTGTAGGGACAGCAGGTGTACCCCGGAGTACCAACAGGGGTATACGGGTGCTACACCAGAGTACCAACGGGGGTACCGGTACTACTCTGGAGTACTGACGGGGGTACCCTGGCATTGAGCCCGAGCACCGGGCGGAATTAATGGTACCACACCAGAGCATCGGGAAGGGACGCCAGGCCTACCCCGGAGCATCAGGTCGGGATACCGGGCCTACCCTGGAGGGTCAGGATGGGGGGCCGGGATCTAACACCGCGTGCCTGTTGGGACAACAGTTAGAACTCCGGCGCATCACAAAGGGTTCTGCCACTGGCCCATAGTACTGTTGTGGGAACATGTTCTTACCCGGAACATCGCCTATGGACACCGGGACTACCGCCGAGGGTCAGGTAGGAAGGCTGGTTCTCAACCCGCGTGCTTGTAGGCACAGCAGGTGTACCCCGGAGTACCGACGGTGGTATACGGGTACTACCTCGAAGTACCGGGCGGGGGTACCGGTACTACCCCGGAGTACTGACGGGGGAACACTGGCATTACGCCGGAGTACCGGGCGTGGTTACCGGTACTACACCAGAGGGTCGGGAAGGGAAGCCAGGCCTACCCCGGAGCATCAGGTCGGGATACCGGGCCTACCCTGGAGGGTCAGGATGGGGGGCCGGGATCTAACACCGCGTGCCTGTTGGGACAACAGTTAGAACTCCGGCGCCTCACAAAGGGTTCTGCCACGGGCCCATAGTACTGGTGTGGGAACGGGTTCTATCCCGGAACGTCGCCTATGGACACCGGGACTACCGCCGAGGGTCAGGTAGGAGGGCTGGTTCTCAACCCGTGTGCTTGTAGGCAGAGCAGGTGTACCCCGGAGTACCAACGGTGGTATACGGGTACTACCTCGAAGTACCGGGCGGGGGTACCGGTACTACCCCGGAGTACTGACGGGGGAACCCTGGCATTACGCTGGAGTACCGGGCGTGGTTACCGGTACTACACCAGAGCGTCGGGAAGGGAAGCCAGGCCTACCCCGGAGCATCAGGTCGGGATACCGGGCCTACCCTGGAGGGTCAGGATGGGGGGCCGGGATCTAACACCGCGTGCCTGTTGGGACAACAGTTAGAACTCCGGCGCATCACAAAGGGTTCTGCCACTGGCCCATAGTACTGTTGTGGGAACATGTTCTAACCCGGAACATCGCCTATGGACACCGGGCCTAACGCGAAGGGTCAAGTAGGAAGGGTGGGTCTAAACCCGCGCGCCCGTAGGGACAGCAGGTGTACCCCGGAGTACCGACAGGGGTATACGGGTACTAGACCGGAGTACCAACGGGGGTACCGGTACTACCCTGGAGTACCGACGGGGGTATACGGGTACTACCCTGGAGCACCGGGCGGGGTTACGGGTACTACACCAGAGCGTCGGGAAGGGACGCCAGGCCTACACCGGAGCATCAGGTTGGGATACCGGGCCTACCCTGGAGGGTCAGGATGGGAGGCTGAGATCTAACACCACGTGCCGTTTGGGACAACAGTTAGAACTCCGGCGCATCACAAAGGGTTCTGCCACGGGCCCATAGTACTGCTGTGGGATCGGGTTCTATCCCAGAACGTCGCCTAGCGACACCGGGCCTTACGCAAAGGGTCAGGTAGCAAGGGTGTGTCCAAACCCGCGCGCCCGTAGGGACAGCAGGTGTACCCCGGAGTACCGACGCGGGTATGCGGGTGCTACACCGGAGTACCAACGGGGGTACCGGTACTACTCTGGAGTACTGACGGGGGTACCCTGGCATTGCGCCGGAGCACCGGGCGGAATTAATGGTACCACACCAGAGCATCGGGAAGGGACACCAGGCCTACCCCAGAGCATCAGGTCGGGATACCGGGCCTACCCTGGAGGGTCAGGATGGGGGGCCGGGATCTAACACCGCGTGCCTGTTGGGACAACAGTTAGAACTCCGGCGCATCACAAAGGGTTCTGCCACGGGCCCATAGTACTGGTGTGGGAACGGGTTCTATCCCGGAACGTCGCCTATGGACACCGGGCCTACCGCCGAGGGTCAGGTAGGAAGGCTGGTTCTCAACCCGCGTACTTGTAGGCCAGCAGGTGTACCCCGGAGTACCGACGGGGGTATGCGGGTGCTACACCGGAGTACCAACGGGGGTACGGGTACTACTCCGCAGTACCGACGGGGGTATACGGGTACTACCTCGGAGCACCGGGCGGGGTTACTGGTACTACACCGGAGTACCAACGGGGATACCGGTACTACTCTGGAGTACTGACGGGGGTACCCTGGCATTACGCCGGAGCACCGGGCGGAATTAATGGTACTACACCAGAGCGTCGGGAAGGGACGCCAGGCCTACACCGGAGCATCAGGTTGGGATACCGGGCCTACCCTGGAGGGTCAGGATGGGAGGCTGAGATTTAACACCGCGCGCCCGTTGGAACAACAGTTAGAACTCCGGCGCATCACAAAGGGTTCTGCCACTGGCCCATAGTACTGCTGTGAGATCGGGTTCTATCCCAGAACGTAGCCTAGCGACACCGGGCCTTACGCAAAGGGTCAGGTAGCAAGGGTGGGTCTAAACCCGCGCGCCCGTAGGGACAGCAGGTGTACCCCGGAGTACCGACGCGGGTATGCGGGTGCTACACCGGAGTACCAACGGGGGTACCGGTACTACTCTGGAGTACTGACGGGGGTACCCTGGCATTGCGCCGGAGCACCGGGCGGAATTAATGGTACCACACCAGAGCGTCGGGAAGGGACGCCAGGCCTACCCCGGAGCATCAGGTCGGGATACCGGGCCTACCCTGGAGGGTCAGGATGGGGGGCCGGGATCTAACACCGCGTGCCTGTTAGGACAACAGTTAGAACTCCGGCGCATCACAAAGGGTTCTGCCACGGGCCCATAGTACTGGTGTGGGAACGGGTTCTATCCCGGAACGTCGCCTATGGACACCGGGACTACCGCCGAGGGTCAGGTAGGAAGGCTGGTTCTCAACCCGTGTGCTTGTAGGCAGAGCAGGTGTACCCCGGAGTACCAACGGTGGTATACGGGTACTACCTCGAAGTACCGGGCGGGGGTACCGGTACTACCCCGGAGTACTGACGGGGGAACCCTGGCATTACGCTGGAGTACCGGGCGTGGTTACCGGTACTACACCAGAGCGTCGGGAAGGGAAGCCAGGCCTACCCCGGAGCATCAGGTCGGGATACCGGGCCTACCCTGGAGGGTCAGGATGGGGGGCCGGGATCTAACACCGCGTGCCTGTTGGGACAACAGTTAGAACTCCGGCGCATCACAAAGGGTTCTGCCACTGGCCCATAGTACTGTTGTGGGAACATGTTCTAACCCGGAACATCGCCTATGGACACCGGGCCTAACGCGAAGGGTCAAGTAGGAAGGGTGGGTCTAAACCCGCGCGCCCGTAGGGACAGCAGGTGTACCCCGGAGTACCGACAGGGGTATACGGGTACTAGACCGGAGTACCAACGGGGGTACCGTTACTACCCTGGAGTACCGACGGGGGTATACGGGTACTACCCTGGAGCACCGGGCGGGGTTACGGGTACTACACCAGAGCGTCGGGAAGGGACGCCAGGCCTACACCGGAGCATCAGGTCGGGATACTGGGCCTACCCTGGAGGGTCAGGATGGGAGGCTGAGATCTAACACCGTGTGCCGTTTGGGACAACAGTTAGAACTCCGGCGCATCACAAAGCTTTCTGCCACTGGCCCATAGTACTGCTGTGGGAGCGGGTTCTATCCCAGAACGTCGCCTATGGACACCGGGCCTAACGCAAAGGGTTCAGGTAGCAAGGGTGTGTCCAAACCCGCGCGCCCGTAGGGACAGCAGGTGTACCCCGGAGTACCGACGGGGGTATACGGGTGCTACACCGGAGTACCAACGGGGGTACCGGTACTACTATGGAGTACTGACGGGGGTACACTGGCATTGAGCCCGAGCACCGGGTGGAATTAATGGTACCACACCAGAGCATCGGGAAGGGACGCCAGGCCTACCCCGGAGCATCAGGTCGGGATACCGGGCCTACCCTGGAGGGTCAGGATGGGGGGCCGGGATCTAACACCGCGTGCCTGTTGGGACAACAGTTAGAACTCCGGCACATCACAAAGGGTTCTGCCACGGGCCCATAGTACTGGTGTGGGAACGGGTTCTATCCCGGAACATCGCCTATGGACACTGGGCCTACCGCCGAGGGTCAGGTAGGAAGGCTGGTTCTCAACCCGCGTGCTTGTAGGCACAGCAGGTGTACCCCGGAGTACCGACGGGGGTATACGGGTACTACACCGGAGTACCAACGGGGGTACCGGTACTACTCCGGAGTACCGACGGGGGTATACGGGTACTACCTCGGAGCACCGGGCGTGGTTACTGGTACTACACCAGAGCGTCGGGAAGGGACAGCAGGCCTACCCTAGAGCTTCAGATAAGGATACCGGGCCTACCCTGGAGGGTCAAGATGGGAGGCTGAGATCTAACACCGCGCGCCCGTTGGAAAAACAGTTAGAACTCCGGTGCATCACAAAGGGTTCTGCCACTGGCCCATAGTACTGTTGTGGGAACATGTTCTAACCCGGAACATCGCCTATGGACACCGGGCCTAACGCGAAGGGTCAAGTAGGAAGGGTGGGTCTAAACCCGCGCGCCCGTAGGGACAGCAGGTGTACCCCGGAGTACCGACAGGGGTATACGGGTACTACACCGGAGTACCAACGGGGGTACCGGTACTACCCTGGAGTACCGACGGGGGTATATGGGTACTACCCTGGAGCACCGTGCGGGGTTACGGGTACTACACCAGAGCGTCGGGAAGGGACGCCAGGCCTACACCGGAGCATCAGGTTGGGATACCGGGCCTACCCTGGAGGGTCAGGATGGGAGGCTGAGATCTAACACCACGTGCCGTTTGGGACAACAGTTAGAACTCCGGCGCATCACAAACCTTTCTGCCACTGGCCCATAGTACTGCTGTGGGAGCGGGTTCTATCCCAGAACGTCGCCTAGCGACACCGGGCCTTACGCAAAGGGTCAGGTAGCAAGGGTGTGTCCAAACCCGCGCGCCCGTAGGGACAGCAGGTGTACCCCGGAGTACCGACGCGGGTATGAGGGTGCTACACCGGAGTACCAACGGGGGTACCGGTACTACTCTGGAGTACTGACGGGGGTACCCTGGCATTGCGCCAGAGCACCGGGCGGAATTAATGGTACCACACCAGAGCGTCAGGAAGGGACGCCAGGCCTACCCCGGAGCATCAGGTCGGGATACCGGGCCTACCCTGGAGGGTCAGGATGGGGGGCCGGGATCTAACACCGCGTGCCTGTTGGGACAACAGTTAGAACTCCGGCACATCACAAAGGGTTCTGCCACGGGCCCATAGTACTGGTGTGGCAACGGGTTCTATCCCGGAACATCACCTATGGACACCGGGCCTACCGCCGAGGGTCAGGTAGGAAGGCTGGTTCTCAACCCGCGTGCTTGTAGGCACAGCAGGTGTACCCCGGAGTACCGACAGGGGTATACGGGTACTACACCGGAGTACCAACGGGGGTACCGGTACTACTCCGGAGTACCGACGGGGGTATACGGGTACTACCTCGGAGCACCGGGCGTGGTTACTGGTACTACACCAGAGCGTCGGGAAGGGACACCAGGCCTACCCTAGAGCTTCAGATAAGGATACCGGGCCTACCCTGGAGGGTCAAGATGGGAGGCTGAGATCTAACACCGCGCGCCCGTTGGAACAACAGTTAGAACTCCGGTGCATCACAAAGGGTTCTGCCACTGGCCCATAGTACTGGTGTGGGAACGGGTTCTATCCCGGAACATCGCCTATGGACACCGGGCCTACCGCCGAGGGTCAGGTAGGAAGGCTGGTTCTCAACCCGCGTGCTTGTAGGCACAGCAGGTGTACCCCGGAGTACCGACGGGGGTATACGGGTACTACACCGGAGTACCAACGGGGGTACCGGTACTACTCCGGAGTACCGACGGGGGTATACGGGTACTACCTCGGAGCACCGGGCGTGGTTACTGGTACTACACCAGAGCGTCGGGAAGGGACACCAGGCCTACCCTAGAGCTTCAGATAAGGATACCGGGCCTACCCTGGAGGGTCAAGATGGGAGGCTGAGATCTAACACCGCGCGCCCGTTGGAACAACAGTTAGAACTCCGGTGCATCACAAAGGGTTCTGCCACTGGCCCATAGTACTGTTGTGGGAACATGTTCTAACCCGGAACATCGCCTATGGACACCGGGCCTAACGCGAAGGGTCAAGTAGGAAGGGTGGGTCTAAACCCGCGCGCCCGTAGGGACAGCAGGTGTACCCCGGAGTACCGACAGGGGTATACGGGTACTACACCGGAGTACCAACGGGGGTACCGTTACTACTCTGGAGTACCGACGGGGGTATACGGGTACTACCCTGGAGCACCGGGCGGGGTTACGGGTACTACACCAGAGCGTCGGGAAGGGACGCCAGGCCTACACCGGAGCATCAGGTCGGGATACTGGGCCTACCCTGGAGGGTCAGGATGGGAGGCTGAGATCTAACACCGTGTGCCGTTTGGGACAACAGTTAGAACCCCGGCGCATCACAAAGCTTTCTGCCACTGGCCCATAGTACTGCTGTGGGAGCGCGTTCTATCCCAGAACGTCGCCTAGCGACACCGGGCCTACCGCCGAGGTTCAGGTAGGAAGGCTGGTTCTCAACCCGCGTGCTTGTAGGCACAGCAGGTGTACCCCGGAGTACCGACAGGGGTATGCGGGTGCTACACCAGAGTACCAACGGGGGTACCGGTACTACTATGGAGTACTGAAGGGGGTACCCTGGCATTGCGCCCGAGCACCGGGCGGAATTAATGGTACCACACCAGAGCATCGGGAAGGGACGCCAGGCCTACCCCGGAGCATCAGGTCGGGAATCCGGGCCTACCCTGGAGGGTCAGGATGGGGGGCCGGGATCTAACACCGCGTGCCTGTTGGGACAACAGTTAGAACTCCGGCGCATCACAAAGGGTTCTGCCACGGGCCCATAGTACTGGTGTGGGAACGGGTTCTATCCCGGAACGTCGCCTATGGACACCGGGCCTACCGCCGAGGGTCAGGTAGGAAGGCTGGTTCTCAACCCGCGTACTTGTAGGCCAGCAGGTGTACCCCGGAGTACCGACGGGGGTATGCGGGTGCTACACCGGAGTACCAACGGGGGTACCGGTACTACTCCGCAGTACCGACGGGGGTATACGGGTACTACCCTGGAGCACCGGGCGGGGTTACTGGTACTACACCGGAGTACCAACGGGGATACCGGTACTACTCTGGAGTACTGACGGGGGTACCCTGGCATTGCGCCAGAGCACCGGGCGGAATTAATGGTACTACACCAGAGCGTCGGGAAGGGACGCCAGGCCTACACCGGAGCATCAGGTCGGGATACTGAGCCTACCCTGGAGGGTCAGGATGGGAGACTGAGATCTAACACCGTGTGCCGTTTGGGACAACAGTTAGAACTCCGGCGCATCACAAAGCTTTCTGCCACTGGCCCATAGTACTGCTGTGGGAGCGGGTTCTATCCCAGAACGTCGCCTAGCGACACCGGGCCTAACGCAAAGGGTCAGGTAGCAAGGGTGTGTCCAAACCCGCGCGCCCGTAGGGACAGCAGGTGTACCCCGGAGTACCAACGGTGGTATACGGGTACTACCTCGAAGTACCGGGCGGGGGTACCGGTACTACCCCGGAGTACTGACGGGGGAACACTGGCATTACGCCGGAGTACCGGGCGTGGTTACCGGTACTACACCAGAGGGTCGGGAAGGGAAGCCAGGCCTACCCCGGAGCATCAGGTCGGGATACCGGGCCTACCCTGGAGGGTCAGGATGGGGGGCCGGGATCTAACACCGCGTGCCTGTTGGGACAACAGTTAGAACTCCGGCGCCTCACAAAGGGTTCTGCCACGGGCCCATAGTACTGGTGTGGGAACGGGTTCTATCCCGGAACGTCGCCTATGGACACCGGGACTACCGCCGAGGGTCAGGTAGGAAGGCTGGTTCTCAACCCGTGTGCTTGTAGGCAGAGCAGGTGTACCCCGGAGTACCAACGGTGGTATACGGGTACTACCTCGAAGTACCGGGCGGGGGTACCGGTACTACCCCGGAGTACTGACGGGGGAACCCTGGCATTACGCTGGAGTACCGGGCGTGGTTACCGGTACTACACCAGAGCGTCGGGAAGGGAAGCCAGGCCTACCCCGGAGCATCAGGTCGGGATACCGGGCCTACCCTGGAGGGTCAGGATGGGGGGCCGGGATCTAACACCGCGTGCCTGTTGGGACAACAGTTAGAACTCCGGCGCATCACAAAGGGTTCTGCCACTGGCCCATAGTACTGTTGTGGGAACATGTTCTAACCCGGAACATCGCCTATGGACACCGGGCCTAACGCGAAGGGTCAAGTAGGAAGGGTGGGTCTAAACCCGCGCGCCCGTAGGGACAGCAGGTGTACCCCGGAGTACCGACAGGGGTATACGGGTACTAGACCGGAGTACCAACGGGGGTACCGTTACTACCCTGGAGTACCGACGGGGGTATACGGGTACTACCCTGGAGCACCGGGCGGGGTTACGGGTACTACACCAGAGCGTCGGGAAGGGACGCCAGGCCTACACCGGAGCATCAGGTCGGGATACTGGGCCTACCCTGGAGGGTCAGGATGGGGGGCCGGGATCTAACACCGCGTGCCTGTTGGGACAACAGTTAGAACTCCGGCGCATCACAAAGCTTTCTGCCACTGGCCCATAGTACTGCTGTGGGAGCGGGTTCTATCCCGGAACGTCGCCTATGGACACCGGGCCTAACGCAAAGGGTTCAGGTAGCAAGGGTGTGTCCAAACCCGCGCGCCCGTAGGGACAGCAGGTGTACCCCGGAGTACCGACAGGGGTATACGGGTGCTACACCGGAGTACCAACGGGGGTACCGGTACTACTCTGGAGTACTGACGGGGGTACCCTGGCATTGAGCCCGAGCACCGGGTGGAATTAATGGTACCACACCAGAGCATCGGGAAGGGACGCCAGGCCTACCCCGGAGCATCAGGTCGGGATACCGGGCCTACCCTGGAGGGTCAGGATGGGGGGCCGGGATCTAACACCGCGTGCCTGTTGGGACAACAGTTAGAACTCCGGCACATCACAAAGGGTTCTGCCACGGGCCCATAGTACTGGTGTGGGAACGGGTTCTATCCCGGAACATCGCCTATGGACACCGGGACTACCGCCGAGGGTCAGGTAGGAAGGCTGGTTCTCAACCCGCGTGCTTGTAGGCACAGCAGGTGTACCCCGGAGTACCGACGGGGGTATACGGGTACTACACCGGAGTACCAACGGGGGTACCGGTACTACTCCAGAGTACCGACGGGGGTATACGGGTACTACCTCGGAGCACCGGGCGTGGTTACTGGTACTACACCAGAGCGTCGGGAAGGGACAGCAGGCCTACCCTAGAGCTTCAGATAAGGATACCGGGCCTACCCTGGAGGGTCAAGATGGGAGGCTGAGATCTAACACCGCGCGCCCGTTGGAAAAACAGTTAGAACTCCGGTGCATCACAAAGGGTTCTGCCACTGGCCCATAGTACTGTTGTGGGAACATGTTCTAACCCGGAACATCGCCTATGGACACCGGGCCTAACGCGAAGGGTCAAGTAGGAAGGGTGGATCTAAACCCGCGCGCCCGTAGGGACAGCAGGTGTACCCCGGAGTACCGACAGGGGTATACGGGTACTAGACCGGAGTACCAACGGGGGTACCGGTACTACCCTGGAGTACCGACAGGGGTATATGGGTACTACCCTGGAGCACCGTGCGGGGTTACGGGTACTACACCAGAGCGTCGGGAAGGGACGCCAGGCCTACACCGGAGCATCAGGTTGGGATACCGGGCCTACCCTGGAGGGTCAGGATGGGAGGCTGAGATCTAACACCACGTGACGTTTGGGACAACAGTTAGAACTCCGGCGCATCACAAACCTTTCTGCCACTGGCCCATAGTACTGCTGTGGGAGCGGGTTCTATCCCAGAACGTCGCCTAGCGACACCGGGCCTTACGCAAAGGGTCAGGTAGCAAGGGTGTGTCCAAACCCGCGCGCCCGTAGGGACAGCAGGTGTACCCCGGAGTACCGACGCGGGTATGAGGGTGCTACACCGGAGTACCAACGGGGGTACCGGTACTACTCTGGAGTACTGACGGGGGTACCCTGGCATTGCGCCAGAGCACCAGGCGGAATTAATGGTACCACACCAGAGCGTCAGGAAGGGACGCCAGGCCTACCCCGGAGCATCAGGTCGGGATACCGGGCCTACCCTCGAGGGTCAGGATGGGGGGCCGGGATCTAACACCGCGTGCCTGTTGGGACAACAGTTAGAACTCCGGCACATCACAAAGGGTTCTGCCACGGGCCCATAGTACTGGTGTGGGAACGGGTTCTATCCCGGAACGTCGCCTATGGACACCGGGCCTACCGCCGAGGGTCAGGTAGGAAGGCTGGTTC
Source organism: Buteo buteo (assembly GCF_964188355.1). Classification (NCBI taxonomy): domain Eukaryota; kingdom Metazoa; phylum Chordata; class Aves; order Accipitriformes; family Accipitridae; genus Buteo; species Buteo buteo. The sequence goes on along the minus strand of NW_027439227.1, from coordinate 528,556 downwards.
TCAACCCGCGTGCTTGTAGGCACAGCAGGTGTACCCCGGAGTACCGACGGGGGTATACGGGTACTACACCGGAGTACCAACGGGGGTACCGGTACTACTCCGGAGTACCGACGGGGGTATACGGGTACTACCTCGGAGCACCGGGCGTGGTTACTGGTACTACACCAGAGCGTCGGGAAGGGACACCAGGCCTACCCTAGAGCTTCAGAGAAGGATACCGGGCCTACCCTGGAGGGTCAAGATGGGAGGCTGAGATCTAACACCGCGCGCCCGTTGGAACAACAGTTAGAACTCCGGTGCATCACAAAGGGTTCTGCCACTGGCCCATAGTACTGTTGTGGGAACATGTTCTAACCCGGAACATCGCCTATGGACACCGGGCCTAACGCGAAGGGTCAAGTAGGAAGGGTGGGTCTAAACCCGCGCACCCGTAGGGACAGCAGGTGTACCCCGGAGTACCGACAGGGGTATACGGGTACTACACCGGAGTACCAACGGGGGTACCGTTACTACTCTGGAGTACCGACGGGGGTATACGGGTACTACCCTGGAGCACCGGGCGGGGTTACGGGTACTACACCAGAGCGTCGGGAAGGGACGCCAGGCCTACACCGGAGCATCAGGTCGGGATACTGGGCCTACCCTGGAGGGTCAGGATGGGAGGCTGAGATCTAACACCGTGTGCCGTTTGGGACAACAGTTAGAACCCCGGCGCATCACAAAGCTTTCTGCCACTGGCCCATAGTACTGCTGTGGGAGCGCGTTCTATCCCAGAACGTCGCCTAGCGACACCGGGCCTACCGCCGAGGTTCAGGTAGGAAGGCTGGTTCTCAACCCGCGTGCTTGTAGGCACAGCAGGTGTACCCCGGAGTACCGACAGGGGTATGCGGGTGCTACACCAGAGTACCAACGGGGGTACCGGTACTACTATGGAGTACTGAAGGGGGTACCCTGGCATTGCGCCCGAGCACCGGGCGGAATTAATGGTACCACACCAGAGCATCGGGAAGGGACGCCAGGCCTACCCCGGAGCATCAGGTCGGGAATCCGGGCCTACCCTGGAGGGTCAGGATGGGGGGCCGGGATCTAACACCGCGTGCCTGTTGGGACAACAGTTAGAACTCCGGCGCATCACAAAGGGTTCTGCCACGGGCCCATAGTACTGGTGTGGGAACGGGTTCTATCCCGGAACGTCGCCTATGGACACCGGGCCTACCGCCGAGGGTCAGGTAGGAAGGCTGGTTCTCAACCCGCGTACTTGTAGGCCAGCAGGTGTACCCCGGAGTACCGACGGGGGTATGCGGGTGCTACACCGGAGTACCAACGGGGGTACCGGTACTACTCCGCAGTACCGACGGGGGTATACGGGTACTACCTCGGAGCACCGGGCGGGGTTACTGGTACTACACCGGAGTACCAACGGGGATACCGGTACTACTCTGGAGTACTGACGGGGGTACCCTGGCATTGCGCCAGAGCACCGGGCGGAATTAATGGTATTACACCAGAGCGTCGGGAAGGGACGCCAGGCCTACACCGGAGCATCAGGTCGGGATACTGAGCCTACCCTGGAGGGTCAGGATGGGAGACTGAGATCTAACACCGTGTGCCGTTTGGGACAACAGTTAGAACTCCGGCGCATCACAAAGCTTTCTGCCACTGGCCCATAGTACTGCTGTGGGAGCGGGTTCTATCCCAGAACGTCGCCTAGCGACACCGGGCCTAACGCAAAGGGTCAGGTAGCAAGGGTGTGTCCAAACCCGCGCGCCCGTAGGGACAGCAGGTGTACCCCGGAGTACCGACGCGGATATGCGGGTGCTACACCAGAGTACCAACGGGGGTACCGGTACTACTCTGGAGTACTGACGGGGGTACCCTGGCATTGCGCCGGAGCACCGGGCGGAATTAATGGTACCACACCAGAGGGTCGGGAAGGGAAGCCAGGCCTACCCCGGAGCATCAGGTCGGGATACCGGGCCTACCCTGGAGGGTCAGGATGGGGGGCCGGGATCTAACACCGCGTGCCTGTTGGGACAACAGTTAGAACTCCGGCGCATCACAAAGGGTTCTGCCACGGGCCCATAGTACTGGTGTGGGAACGGGTTCTATCCCGGAACATCGCCTATGGACACCGGGCCTACCGCCGAGGGTCAGGTAGGAAGGCTGGTTCTCAACCCGCGTGCTTGTAGGCACAGCAGGTGTACCCCGGAGTACCAACGGTGGTATACGGGTACTACCTCAAAGTACCGGGCAGGGGTACCGGTACTACCCCGGAGTACTGACGGGGGAACCCTGGCATTACGCTGGAGTACCGGGCGTGGTTACCGGTACTACACCAGAGCGTCGGGAAGGGAAGCCAGGCCTACCCCGGAGCATCAGGTCGGGATACCGGGCCTACCCTGGAGGGTCAGGATGGGGGGCCGGGATCTAACACCGCGTGCCTGTTGGGACAACAGTTAGAACTCCGGTGCATCACAAAGGGTTCTGCCACTGGCCCATAGTACTGTTGTGGGAACATGTTCTAACCCGGAACATCGCATATGGACACCGGGCCTAACGCGAAGGGTCAAGTAGGAAGGGTGGGTCTAAACCCGCGCGCCCGTAGGGACAGCAGGTGTACCCCGGAGTACCGACAGGGGTATACGGGTACTAGACCGGAGTACCAACGGGGTACCGTTACTACCCTGGAGTACCGACGGGGGTATACGGGTACTACCCTGGAGCACCGGGCGGGGTTACGGGTACTACACCAGAGCGTCGGGAAGGGACGCCAGGCCTACACCGGAGCATCAGGTCGGGATACCGGGCCTACCCTGGAGGGTCAGGATGGGGGGCCGGGATCTAACACCGCGTGCCTGTTGGGACAACAGTTAGAACTCCGGCGCATCACAAAGGGTTCTGCCACGGGCCCATAGTACTGGTGTGGGAACGGGTTCTATCCCGGAACATCGCCTATGGACACCGGGCCTACCGCCGAGGGTCAGGTAGGAAGGCTGGTTCTCAACCCGCGTGCTTGTAGGCACAGCAGGTGTACCCCGGAGTACCAACGGTGGTATACGGGTACTACCTCGAAGTACCGGGCGGGGGTACCGGTACTACCCCGGAGTACTGACGGGGGAACACTGGCATTACGCCGGAGTACCGGGCGGGGTTACCGGTACTACACCAGAGGGTCGGGAAGGGAAGCCAAGCCTACCCCGGAGCATCAGGTCGGGATACCGGGCCTACCCTGGAGGGTCAGGATGGGGGGCCGGGATCTAACACCGCGTGCCTGTTGGGACAACAGTTAGAACTCCGGCGCCTCACAAAGGGTTCTGCCACGGGCCCATAGTACTGGTGTGGGAACGGGTTCTATCCCGGAACGTCGCCTATGGACACCGGGACTACCGCCGAGGGTCAGGTAGGAAGGCTGGTTCTCAACCCGTGTGCTTGTAGGCAGAGCAGGTGTACCCCGGAGTACCAACGGTGGTATACGGGTACTACCTCGAAGTACCGGGCGGGGGTACCGGTACTACCCCGGAGTACTGACGGGGGAACCCTGGCATTACGCTGGAGTACCGGGCGTGGTTACCGGTACTACACCAGAGGGTCGGGAAGGGAAGCCAGGCCTACCCCGGAGCATCAGGTCGGGATACCGGGCCTACCCTGGAGGGTCAGGATGGGGGGCCGGGATCTAACACCGCGTGCCTGTTGGGACAACAGTTAGAACTCCGGCGCATCACAAAGGGTTCTGCCACTGGCCCATAGTACTGTTGTGGGAACATGTTCTAACCCGGAACATCGCCTATGGACACCGGGCCTAACGCGAAGGGTCAAGTAGGAAGGGTGGGTCTAAACCCGCGCGCCCGTAGGGACAGCAGGTGTACCCCGGAGTACCGACAGGGGTATACGGGTACTAGACCGGAGTACCAACGGGGGTACCGGTACTACCCTGGAGTACCGACGGGGGTATACGGGTACTACCCTGGAGCACCGGGCGGGGTTACGGGTACTACACCAGAGCGTCGGGAAGGGACGCCAGGCCTACACCGGAGCATCAGGTCGGGATACTGGGCCTACCCTGGAGGGTCAGGATGGGAGGCTGAGATCTAACACCGTGTGCCGTTTGGGACAACAGTTAGAACTCCGGCGCATCACAAAGCTTTCTGCCACTGGCCCATAGTACTGCTGTGGGAGCGGGTTCTATCCCAGAACGTCGCCTATGGACACCGGGCCTAACGCAAAGGGTTCAGGTAGCAAGGGTGTGTCCAAACCCGCGCGCCCGTAGGGACAGCAGGTGTACCCCGGAGTACCGACAGGGGTATACGGGTGCTACACCGGAGTACCAACGGGGGTACCGGTACTACTCTGGAGTACTGACGGGGGTACCCTGGCATTGCGCCAGAGCACCGGGCGGAATTAATGGTACCACACCAGAGCGTCAGGAAGGGACGCCAGGCCTACCCCGGAGCATCAGGTCGGGATACCGGGCCTACCCTGGAGGGTCAGGATGGGGGGCCGGGATCTAACACCGCGTGCCTGTTGGGACAACAGTTAGAACTCCGGCACATCACAGAGGGTTCTGCCACGGGCCCATAGTACTGGTGTGGGAACGGGTTCTATCCCGGAACATCGCCTATGGACACCGGGCCTAACGCGAAGGGTCAAGTAGGAAGGGTGGGTCTAAACCCGCGCGCCCGTAGGCACAGCAGGTGTACCCCGGAGTACCGACAGGGGTATACGGGTACTACACCGGAGTACCAACGGGGGTACCGGTACTACTCCGGAGTACCGACGGGGGTATACGGGTACTACCTCGGAGCACCGGGCGTGGTTACTGGTACTACACCAGAGCGTCGGGAAGGGACGCCAGGCCTACACCGGAGCATCAGGTTGGGATACCGGGCCTACCCTGGAGGGTCAGGATGGGAGGCTGAGATCTAACACCACGTGCCGTTTGGGACTGCAGTTAGAACCCCGGCGCATCACAAAGCTTTCTGCCACTGGCCCATAGTACTGCTGTGGGAGCGCGTTCTATCCCAGAACGTCGCCTAGCGACACCGGGCCTACCGCCGAGGTTCAGGTAGGAAGGCTGGTTCTCAACCCGCGTGCTTGTAGGCACAGCAGGTGTACCCCGGAGTACCGACAGGGGTATGCGGGTGCTACACCAGAGTACCAACGGGGGTACCGGTACTACTATGGAGTACTGAAGGGGGTACCCTGGCATTGCGCCCGAGCACCGGGCGGAATTAATGGTACCACACCAGAGCATCGGGAAGGGACGCCAGGCCTACCCCGGAGCATCAGGTCGGGAATCCGGGCCTACCCTGGAGGGTCAGGATGGGGGGCCGGGATCTAACACCGCGTGCCTGTTGGGACAACAGTTAGAACTCCGGCGCATCACAAAGGGTTCTGCCACGGGCCCATAGTACTGGTGTGGGAACGGGTTCTATCCCGGAACGTCGCCTATGGACACCGGGCCTACCGCCGAGGGTCAGGTAGGAAGGCTGGTTCTCAACCCGCGTACTTGTAGGCCAGCAGGTGTACCCCGGAGTACCGACGGGGGTATGCGGGTGCTACACCGGAGTACCAACGGGGGTACCGGTACTACTCCGCAGTACCGACGGGGGTATACGGGTACTACCTCGGAGCACCGGGCGGGGTTACTGGTACTACACCGGAGTACCAACGGGGATACCGGTACTACTCTGGAGTACTGACGGGGGTACCCTGGCATTGCGCCAGAGCACCGGGCGGAATTAATGGTACTACACCAGAGCGTCGGGAAGGGACGCCAGGCCTACACCGGAGCATCAGGTCGGGATACTGAGCCTACCCTGGAGGGTCAGGATGGGAGACTGAGATCTAACACCGTGTGCCGTTTGGGACAACAGTTAGAACTCCGGCGCATCACAAAGCTTTCTGCCACTGGCCCATAGTACTGCTGTGGGAGCGGGTTCTATCCCAGAACGTCGCCTAGCGACACCGGGCCTAACGCAAAGGGTCAGGTAGCAAGGGTGTGTCCAAACCCGCGCGCCCGTAGGGACAGCAGGTGTACCCCGGAGTACCGACAGGGGTATACGGGTGCTACACCAGAGTACCAACGGGGGTACCGGTACTACTCTGGAGTACTGACGGGGGTACCCTGGCATTGCGCCGGAGCACCGGGCGGAATTAATGGTACCACACCAGAGGGTCGGGAAGGGAAGCCAGGCCTACCCCGGAGCATCAGGTCGGGATACCGGGCCTACCCTGGAGGGTCAGGATGGGGGGCCGGGATCTAACACCGCGTGCCTGTTGGGACAACAGTTAGAACTCCGGCGCATCACAAAGGGTTCTGCCACGGGCCCATAGTACTGGTGTGGGAACGGGTTCTATCCCGGAACATCGCCTATGGACACCGGGCCTACCGCCGAGGGTCAGGTAGGAAGGCTGGTTCTCAACCCGCGTGCTTGTAGGCACAGCAGGTGTACCCCGGAGTACCAACGGTGGTATACGGGTACTACCTCGAAGTACCGGGCGGGGGTACCGGTACTACCCCGGAGTACTGACGGGGGAACCCTGGCATTACGCTGGAGTACCGGGCGTGGTTACCGGTACTACACCAGAGCGTCGGGAAGGGAAGCCAGGCCTACCCCGGAGCATCAGGTCGGGATACCGGGCCTACCCTGGAGGGTCAGGATGGGGGGCCGGGATCTAACACCGCGTGCCTGTTGGGACAACAGTTAGAACTCCGGCGCCTCACAAAGGGTTCTGCCACGGGCCCATAGTACTGGTGTGGGAACGGGTTCTATCCCGGAACGTCGCCTATGGACACCGGGACTACCGCCGAGGGTCAGGTAGGAAGGCTGGTTCTCAACCCGTGTGCTTGTAGGCAGAGCAGGTGTACCCCGGAGTACCAACGGTGGTATACGGGTACTACCTCGAAGTACCGGGCGGGGGTACCGGTACTACCCCGGAGTACTGACGGGGGAACCCTGGCATTACGCTGGAGTACCGGGCGTGGTTACCGGTACTACACCAGAGGGTCGGGAAGGGAAGCCAGGCCTACCCCGGAGCATCAGGTCGGGATACCGGGCCTACCCTGGAGGGTCAGGATGGGGGGCCGGGATCTAACACCGCGTGCCTGTTGGGACAACAGTTAGAACTCCGGCGCATCACAAAGGGTTCTGCCACTGGCCCATAGTACTGTTGTGGGAACATGTTCTAACCCGGAACATCGCCTATGGACACCGGGCCTAACGCGAAGGGTCAAGTAGGAAGGGTGGGTCTAAACCCGCGCGCCCGTAGGGACAGCAGGTGTACCCCGGAGTACCGACAGGGGTATACGGGTACTAGACCGGAGTACCAACGGGGGTACCGGTACTACCCTGGAGTACCGACGGGGGTATACGGGTACTACCCTGGAGCACCGGGCGGGGTTACGGGTACTACACCAGAGCGTCGGGAAGGGACGCCAGGCCTACACCGGAGCATCAGGTCGGGATACTGGGCCTACCCTGGAGGGTCAGGATGGGAGGCTGAGATCTAACACCGTGTGCCGTTTGGGACAACAGTTAGAACTCCGGCGCATCACAAAGCTTTCTGCCACTGGCCCATAGTACTGCTGTGGGAGCGGGTTCTATCCCAGAACGTCGCCTATGGACACCGGGCCTAACGCAAAGGGTTCAGGTAGCAAGGGTGTGTCCAAACCCGCGCGCCCGTAGGGACAGCAGGTGTACCCCGGAGTACCGACAGGGGTATACGGGTGCTACACCGGAGTACCAACGGGGGTACCGGTACTACTCTGGAGTACTGACGGGGGTACCCTGGCATTGCGCCAGAGCACCGGGCGGAATTAATGGTACCACACCAGAGCGTCAGGAAGGGACGCCAGGCCTACCCCGGAGCATCAGGTCGGGATACCGGGCCTACCCTGGAGGGTCAGGATGGGGGGCCGGGATCTAACACCGCGTGCCTGTTGGGACAACAGTTAGAACTCCGGCACATCACAGAGGGTTCTGCCACGGGCCCATAGTACTGGTGTGGGAACGGGTTCTATCCCGGAACATCGCCTATGGACACCGGGCCTAACGCGAAGGGTCAAGTAGGAAGGGTGGGTCTAAACCCGCGCGCCCGTAGGCACAGCAGGTGTACCCCGGAGTACCGACAGGGGTATACGGGTACTACACCGGAGTACCAACGGGGGTACCGGTACTACTCCGGAGTACCGACGGGGGTATACGGGTACTACCTCGGAGCACCGGGCGTGGTTACTGGTACTACACCAGAGCATCGGGAAGGGACGCCAGGCCTACCCCGGAGCATCAGGTCGGGAATCCGGGCCTACCCTGGAGGGTCAGGATGGGGGGCCGGGATCTAACACCGCGTGCCTGTTGGGACAACAGTTAGAACTGCGGTGCATCACAAAGGGTTCTGCCACGGGCCCATAGTACTGGTGTGGGAACGGGTTCTATCCCGGAACGTCGCCTATGGACACCGGGCCTACCGCCGAGGGTCAGGTAGGAAGGCTGGTTCTCAACCCGCGTACTTGTAGGCCAGCAGGTGTACCCCGGAGTACCGACAGGGGTATACGGGTGCTACACCAGAGTACCAACGGGGGTACCGGTACTACTCTGGAGTACTGACGGGGGTACCCTGGCATTGCGCCAGAGCACCGGGTGGAATTAATGGTACCACACCAGAGGGTCGGGAAGGGAAGCCAGGCCTACCCCGGAGCATCAGGTCGGGATACCGGGCCTACCCTGGAGGGTCAGGATGGGGGGCCGGGATCTAACACCGCGTGCCTGTTGGGACAACAGTTAGAACTCCGGCGCATCACAAAGGGTTCTGCCACGGGCCCATAGTACTGGTGTGGGAACGGGTTCTATCCCGGAACATCGCCTATGGACACCGGGCCTACCGCCGAGGGTCAGGTAGGAAGGCTGGTTCTCAACCCGCGTGCTTGTAGGCACAGCAGGTGTACCCCGGAGTACCAACGGTGGTATACGGGTACTACCTCGAAGTACCGGGCGGGGGTACCGGTACTACCCCGGAGTACTGACGGGGGAACCCTGGCATTACGCTGGAGTACCGGGCGTGGTTACCGGTACTACACCAGAGCGTCGGGAAGGGAAGCCAGGCCTACCCCGGAGCATCAGGTCGGGATACCGGGCCTACCCTGGAGGGTCAGGATGGGGGGCCGGGATCTAACACCGCGTGCCTGTTGGGACAACAGTTAGAACTCCGGCGCCTCACAAAGGGTTCTGCCACGGGCCCATAGTACTGGTGTGGGAACGGGTTCTATCCCGGAACGTCGCCTATGGACACCGGGACTACCGCCGAGGGTCAGGTAGGAAGGCTGGTTCTCAACCCGTGTGCTTGTAGGCAGAGCAGGTGTACCCCGGAGTACCAACGGTGGTATACGGGTACTACCTCGAAGTACCGGGCGGGGGTACCGGTACTACCCCGGAGTACTGACGGGGGAACCCTGGCATTACGCTGGAGTACCGGGCGTGGTTACCGGTACTACACCAGAGGGTCGGGAAGGGAAGCCAGGCCTACCCCGGAGCATCAGGTCGGGATACCGGGCCTACCCTGGAGGGTCAGGATGGGGGGCCGGGATCTAACACCGCGTGCCTGTTGGGACAACAGTTAGAACTCCGGCGCATCACAAAGGGTTCTGCCACTGGCCCATAGTACTGTTGTGGGAACATGTTCTAACCCGGAACATCGCCTATGGACACCGGGCCTAACGCGAAGGGTCAAGTAGGAAGGGTGGGTCTAAACCCGCGCGCCCGTAGGGACAGCAGGTGTACCCCGGAGTACCGACAGGGGTATACGGGTACTACACCGGAGTACCAACGGGGGTACCGGTACTACCCTGGAGTACCGACGGGGGTATACGGGTACTACCCTGGAGCACCGGGCGGGGTTACGGGTACTACACCAGAGCGTCGGGAAGGGACGCCAGGCCTACACCGGAGCATCAGGTCGGGATACTGGGCCTACCCTGGAGGGTCAGGATGGGAGGCTGAGATCTAACACCGTGTGCCGTTTGGGACAACAGTTAGAACTCCGGCGCATCACAAAGCTTTCTGCCACTGGCCCATAGTACTGCTGTGGGAGCGGGTTCTATCCCAGAACGTCGCCTATGGACACCGGGCCTAACGCAAAGGGTTCAGGTAGCAAGGGTGTGTCCAAACCCGCGCGCCCGTAGGGACAGCAGGTGTACCCCGGAGTACCGACAGGGGTATACGGGTGCTACACCGGAGTACCAACGGGGGTACCGGTACTACTCTGGAGTACTGACGGGGGTACCCTGGCATTGCGCCAGAGCACCGGGCGGAATTAATGGTACCACACCAGAGCGTCAGGAAGGGACGCCAGGCCTACCCCGGAGCATCAGGTCGGGATACCGGGCCTACCCTGGAGGGTCAGGATGGGGGGCCGGGATCTAACACCGCGTGCCTGTTGGGACAACAGTTAGAACTCCGGCACATCACAGAGGGTTCTGCCACGGGCCCATAGTACTGGTGTGGGAACGGGTTCTATCCCGGAACATCGCCTATGGACACCGGGCCTAACGCGAAGGGTCAAGTAGGAAGGGTGGGTCTAAACCCGCGCGCCCGTAGGCACAGCAGGTGTACCCCGGAGTACCGACAGGGGTATACGGGTACTACACCGGAGTACCAACGGGGGTACCGGTACTACTCCGGAGTACCGACGGGGGTATACGGGTACTACCTCGGAGCACCGGGCGTGGTTACTGGTACTACACCAGAGCATCGGGAAGGGACGCCAGGCCTACCCCGGAGCATCAGGTCGGGAATCCGGGCCTACCCTGGAGGGTCAGGATGGGGGGCCGGGATCTAACACCGCGTGCCTGTTGGGACAACAGTTAGAACTCCGGCGCATCACAAAGGGTTCTGCCACGGGCCCATAGTACTGGTGTGGGAACGGGTTCTATCCCGGAACGTCGCCTATGGACACCGGGCCTACCGCCGAGGGTCAGGTAGGAAGGCTGGTTCTCAACCCGCGTACTTGTAGGCCAGCAGGTGTACCCCGGAGTACCGACAGGGGTATACGGGTGCTACACCAGAGTACCAACGGGGGTACCGGTACTACTCTGGAGTACTGACGGGGGTACCCTGGCATTGCGCCAGAGCACCGGGTGGAATTAATGGTACCACACCAGAGGGTCGGGAAGGGAAGCCAGGCCTACCCCGGAGCATCAGGTCGGGATACCGGGCCTACCCTGGAGGGTCAGGATGGGGGGCCGGGATCTAACACCGCGTGCCTGTTGGGACAACAGTTAGAACTCCGGCGCATCACAAAGGGTTCTGCCACGGGCCCATAGTACTGGTGTGGGAACGGGTTCTATCCCGGAACATCGCCTATGGACACCGGGCCTACCGCCGAGGGTCAGGTAGGAAGGCTGGTTCTCAACCCGCGTGCTTGTAGGCACAGCAGGTGTACCCCGGAGTACCAACGGTGGTATACGGGTACTACCTCGAAGTACCGGGCGGGGGTACCGGTACTACCCCGGAGTACTGACGGGGGAACCCTGGCATTACGCTGGAGTACCGGGCGTGGTTACCGGTACTACACCAGAGCGTCGGGAAGGGAAGCCAGGCCTACCCCGGAGCATCAGGTCGGGATACCGGGCCTACCCTGGAGGGTCAGGATGGGGGGCCGGGATCTAACACCGCGTGCCTGTTGGGACAACAGTTAGAACTCCGGCGCCTCACAAAGGGTTCTGCCACGGGCCCATAGTACTGGTGTGGGAACGGGTTCTATCCCGGAACGTCGCCTATGGACACCGGGACTACCGCCGAGGGTCAGGTAGGAAGGCTGGTTCTCAACCCGTGTGCTTGTAGGCAGAGCAGGTGTACCCCGGAGTACCAACGGTGGTATACGGGTACTACCTCGAAGTACCGGGCGGGGGTACCGGTACTACCCCGGAGTACTGACGGGGGAACCCTGGCATTACGCTGGAGTACCGGGCGTGGTTACCGGTACTACACCAGAGGGTCGGGAAGGGAAGCCAGGCCTACCCCGGAGCATCAGGTCGGGATACCGGGCCTACCCTGGAGGGTCAGGATGGGGGGCCGGGATCTAACACCGCGTGCCTGTTGGGACAACAGTTAGAACTCCGGCGCATCACAAAGGGTTCTGCCACTGGCCCATAGTACTGTTGTGGGAACATGTTCTAACCCGGAACATCGCCTATGGACACCGGGCCTAACGCGAAGGGTCAAGTAGGAAGGGTGGGTCTAAACCCGCGCGCCCGTAGGGACAGCAGGTGTACCCCGGAGTACCGACAGGGGTATACGGGTACTAGACCGGAGTACCAACGGGGGTACCGGTACTACCCTGGAGTACCGACGGGGGTATACGGGTACTACCCTGGAGCACCGGGCGGGGTTACGGGTACTACACCAGAGCGTCGGGAAGGGACGCCAGGCCTACACCGGAGCATCAGGTCGGGATACTGGGCCTACCCTGGAGGGTCAGGATGGGAGGCTGAGATCTAACACCGTGTGCCGTTTGGGACAACAGTTAGAACTCCGGCGCATCACAAAGCTTTCTGCCACTGGCCCATAGTACTGCTGTGGGAGCGGGTTCTATCCCAGAACGTCGCCTATGGACACCGGGCCTAACGCAAAGGGTTCAGGTAGCAAGGGTGTGTCCAAACCCGCGCGCCCGTAGGCACAGCAGGTGTACCCCGGAGTACCGACAGGGGTATACGGGTACTACACCGGAGTACCAACGGGGGTACCGGTACTACTCCGGAGTACCGACGGGGGTATACGGGTACTACCTCGGAGCACCGGGCGTGGTTACTGGTACTACACCAGAGCGTCGGGAAGGGACGCCAGGCCTACACCGGAGCATCAGGTTGGGATACCGGGCCTACCCTGGAGGGTCAGGATGGGAGGCTGAGATCTAACACCACGTGCCGTTTGGGACTGCAGTTAGAACCCCGGCGCATCACAAAGCTTTCTGCCACTGGCCCATAGTACTGCTGTGGGAGCGCGTTCTATCCCAGAACGTCGCCTAGCGACACCGGGCCTACCGCCGAGGGTCAGGTAGGAAGGCTGGTTCTCAACCCGCGTGCTTGTAGGCACAGCAGGTGTACCCCGGAGTACCGACAGGGGTATGCGGGTGCTACACCAGAGTACCAACGGGGGTACCGGTACTACTATGGAGTACTGAAGGGGGTACCCTGGCATTGCGCCCGAGCACCGGGCGGAATTAATGGTACCACACCAGAGCATCGGGAAGGGACGCCAGGCCTACCCCGGAGCATCAGGTCGGGAATCCGGGCCTACCCTGGAGGGTCAGGATGGGGGGCCGGGATCTAACACCGCGTGCCTGTTGGGACAACAGTTAGAACTCCGGCGCATCACAAAGGGTTCTGCCACGGGCCCATAGTACTGGTGTGGGAACGGGTTCTATCCCGGAACGTCGCCTATGGACACCGGGCCTACCGCCGAGGGTCAGGTAGGAAGGCTGGTTCTCAACCCGCGTACTTGTAGGCCAGCAGGTGTACCCCGGAGTACCGACGGGGGTATGCGGGTGCTACACCGGAGTACCAACGGGGGTACCGGTACTACTCCGCAGTACCGACGGGGGTATACGGGTACTACCTCGGAGCACCAGGCGGGGTTACTGGTACTACACCGGAGTACCAACGGGGATACCGGTACTACTCTGGAGTACTGACGGGGGTACCCTGGCATTGCGCCAGAGCACCGGGCGGAATTAATGGTACTACACCAGAGCGTCGGGAAGGGACGCCAGGCCTACACCGGAGCATCAGGTCGGGATACTGAGCCTACCCTGGAGGGTCAGGATGGGAGACTGAGATCTAACACCGTGTGCCGTTTGGGACAACAGTTAGAACTCCGGCGCATCACAAAGCTTTCTGCCACTGGCCCATAGTACTGCTGTGGGAGCGGGTTCTATCCCAGAACGTCGCCTAGCGACACCGGGCCTAACGCAAAGGGTCAGGTAGCAAGGGTGTGTCCAAACCCGCGCGCCCGTAGGGACAGCAGGTGTACCCCGGAGTACCGACAGGGGTATACGGGTGCTACACCAGAGTACCAACGGGGGTACCGGTACTACTCTGGAGTACTGACGGGGGTACCCTGGCATTGCGCCGGAGCACCGGGCGGAATTAATGGTACCACACCAGAGGGTCGGGAAGGGAAGCCAGGCCTACCCCGGAGCATCAGGTCGGGATACCGGGCCTACCCTGGAGGGTCAGGATGGGGGGCCGGGATCTAACACCGCGTGCCTGTTGGGACAACAGTTAGAACTCCGGCGCATCACAAAGGGTTCTGCCACGGGCCCATAGTACTGGTGTGGGAACGGGTTCTATCCCGGAACATCGCCTATGGACACCGGGCCTACCGCCGAGGGTCAGGTAGGAAGGCTGGTTCTCAACCCGCGTGCTTGTAGGCACAGCAGGTGTACCCCGGAGTACCAACGGTGGTATACGGGTACTACCTCGAAGTACCGGGCGGGGGTACCGGTACTACCCCGGAGTACTGACGGGGGAACCCTGGCATTACGCTGGAGTACCGGGCGTGGTTACCGGTACTACACCAGAGCGTCGGGAAGGGAAGCCAGGCCTACCCCGGAGCATCAGGTCGGGATACCGGGCCTACCCTGGAGGGTCAGGATGGGGGGCCGGGATCTAACACCGCGTGCCTGTTGGGACAACAGTTAGAACTCCGGCGCCTCACAAAGGGTTCTGCCACGGGCCCATAGTACTGGTGTGGGAACGGGTTCTATCCCGGAACGTCGCCTATGGACACCGGGACTACCGCCGAGGGTCAGGTAGGAAGGCTGGTTCTCAACCCGTGTGCTTGTAGGCAGAGCAGGTGTACCCCGGAGTACCAACGGTGGTATACGGGTACTACCTCGAAGTACCGGGCGGGGGTACCGGTACTACCCCGGAGTACTGACGGGGGAACCCTGGCATTACGCTGGAGTACCGGGCGTGGTTACCGGTACTACACCAGAGGGTCGGGAAGGGAAGCCAGGCCTACCCCGGAGCATCAGGTCGGGATACCGGGCCTACCCTGGAGGGTCAGGATGGGGGGCCGGGATCTAACACCGCGTGCCTGTTGGGACAACAGTTAGAACTCCGGCGCATCACAAAGGGTTCTGCCACTGGCCCATAGTACTGTTGTGGGAACATGTTCTAACCCGGAACATCGCCTATGGACACCGGGCCTAACGCGAAGGGTCAAGTAGGAAGGGTGGGTCTAAACCCGCGCGCCCGTAGGGACAGCAGGTGTACCCCGGAGTACCGACAGGGGTATACGGGTACTAGACCGGAGTACCAACGGGGGTACCGGTACTACCCTGGAGTACCGACGGGGGTATACGGGTACTACCCTGGAGCACCGGGCGGGGTTACGGGTACTACACCAGAGCGTCGGGAAGGGACGCCAGGCCTACACCGGAGCATCAGGTCGGGATACTGGGCCTACCCTGGAGGGTCAGGATGGGAGGCTGAGATCTAACACCGTGTGCCGTTTGGGACAACAGTTAGAACTCCGGCGCATCACAAAGCTTTCTGCCACTGGCCCATAGTACTGCTGTGGGAGCGGGTTCTATCCCAGAACGTCGCCTATGGACACCGGGCCTAACGCAAAGGGTTCAGGTAGCAAGGGTGTGTCCAAACCCGCGCGCCCGTAGGGACAGCAGGTGTACCCCGGAGTACCGACAGGGGTATACGGGTGCTACACCGGAGTACCAACGGGGGTACCGGTACTACTCTGGAGTACTGACGGGGGTACCCTGGCATTGCGCCAGAGCACCGGGCGGAATTAATGGTACCACACCAGAGCGTCAGGAAGGGACGCCAGGCCTACCCCGGAGCATCAGGTCGGGATACCGGGCCTACCCTGGAGGGTCAGGATGGGGGGCCGGGATCTAACACCGCGTGCCTGTTGGGACAACAGTTAGAACTCCGGCACATCACAGAGGGTTCTGCCACGGGCCCATAGTACTGGTGTGGGAACGGGTTCTATCCCGGAACATCGCCTATGGACACCGGGCCTAACGCGAAGGGTCAAGTAGGAAGGGTGGGTCTAAACCCGCGCGCCCGTAGGCACAGCAGGTGTACCCCGGAGTACCGACAGGGGTATACGGGTACTACACCGGAGTACCAACGGGGGTACCGGTACTACTCCGGAGTACCGACGGGGGTATACGGGTACTACCTCGGAGCACCGGGCGTGGTTACTGGTACTACACCAGAGCATCGGGAAGGGACGCCAGGCCTACCCCGGAGCATCAGGTCGGGAATCCGGGCCTACCCTGGAGGGTCAGGATGGGGGGCCGGGATCTAACACCGCGTGCCTGTTGGGACAACAGTTAGAACTCCGGCGCATCACAAAGGGTTCTGCCACGGGCCCATAGTACTGGTGTGGGAACGGGTTCTATCCCGGAACGTCGCCTATGGACACCGGGCCTACCGCCGAGGGTCAGGTAGGAAGGCTGGTTCTCAACCCGCGTACTTGTAGGCCAGCAGGTGTACCCCGGAGTACCGACGGGGGTATGCGGGTGCTACACCGGAGTACCAACGGGGGTACCGGTACTACTCCGCAGTACCGACGGGGGTATACGGGTACTACCTCGGAGCACCGGGCGGGGTTACTGGTACTACACCGGAGTACCAACGGGGATACCGGTACTACTCTGGAGTACTGACGGGGGTACCCTGGCATTGCGCCAGAGCACCGGGCGGAATTAATGGTACTACACCAGAGCGTCGGGAAGGGACGCCAGGCCTACACCGGAGCATCAGGTCGGGATACTGAGCCTACCCTGGAGGGTCAGGATGGGAGACTGAGATCTAACACCGCGTGCCTGTTGGGACAACAGTTAGAACTCCGGCGCATCACAAAGGGTTCTGCCACGGGCCCATAGTACTGGTGTGGGAACGGGTTCTATCCCGGAACATCGCCTATGGACACCGGGCCTACCGCCGAGGGTCAGGTAGGAAGGCTGGTTCTCAACCCGCGTGCTTGTAGGCACAGCAGGTGTACCCCGGAGTACCAACGGTGGTATACGGGTACTACCTCGAAGTACCGGGCGGGGGTACCGGTACTACCCCGGAGTACTGACGGGGGAACCCTGGCATTACGCTGGAGTACCGGGCGTGGTTACCGGTACTACACCAGAGCGTCGGGAAGGGAAGCCAGGCCTACCCCGGAGCATCAGGTCGGGATACCGGGCCTACCCTGGAGGGTCAGGATGGGGGGCCGGGATCTAACACCGCGTGCCTGTTGGGACAACAGTTAGAACTCCGGCGCCTCACAAAGGGTTCTGCCACGGGCCCATAGTACTGGTGTGGGAACGGGTTCTATCCCGGAACGTCGCCTATGGACACCGGGACTACCGCCGAGGGTCAGGTAGGAAGGCTGGTTCTCAACCCGTGTGCTTGTAGGCAGAGCAGGTGTACCCCGGAGTACCAACGGTGGTATACGGGTACTACCTCGAAGTACCGGGCGGGGGTACCGGTACTACCCCGGAGTACTGACGGGGGAACCCTGGCATTACGCTGGAGTACCGGGCGTGGTTACCGGTACTACACCAGAGCGTCGGGAAGGGAAGCCAGGCCTACCCCGGAGCATCAGGTCGGGATACCGGGCCTACCCTGGAGGGTCAGGATGGGGGGCCGGGATCTAACACCGCGTGCCTGTTGGGACAACAGTTAGAACTCCGGCGCATCACAAAGGGTTCTGCCACTGGCCCATAGTACTGTTGTGGGAACATGTTCTAACCCGGAACATCGCCTATGGACACCGGGCCTAACGCGAAGGGTCAAGTAGGAAGGGTGGGTCTAAACCCGCGCGCCCGTAGGGACAGCAGGTGTACCCCGGAGTACCGACAGGGGTATACGGGTACTAGACCGGAGTACCAACGGGGGTACCGGTACTACCCTGGAGTACCGACGGGGGTATACGGGTACTACCCTGGAGCACCGGGCGGGGTTACGGGTACTAC
This sequence comes from Buteo buteo, assembly GCF_964188355.1. Taxonomy (NCBI): domain Eukaryota; kingdom Metazoa; phylum Chordata; class Aves; order Accipitriformes; family Accipitridae; genus Buteo; species Buteo buteo. The sequence goes on along the minus strand of NW_027439227.1, from coordinate 510,568 downwards.
ACCAGAGCGTCGGGAAGGGACGCCAGGCCTACACCGGAGCATCAGGTCGGGATACTGGGCCTACCCTGGAGGGTCAGGATGGGAGGCTGAGATCTAACACCGTGTGCCGTTTGGGACAACAGTTAGAACTCCGGCGCATCACAAAGCTTTCTGCCACTGGCCCATAGTACTGCTGTGGGAGCGGGTTCTATCCCAGAACGTCGCCTATGGACACCGGGCCTAACGCAAAGGGTTCAGGTAGCAAGGGTGTGTCCAAACCCGCGCGCCCGTAGGGACAGCAGGTGTACCCCGGAGTACCGACAGGGGTATACGGGTGCTACACCGGAGTACCAACGGGGGTACCGGTACTACTCTGGAGTACTGACGGGGGTACCCTGGCATTGCGCCAGAGCACCGGGCGGAATTAATGGTACCACACCAGAGCGTCAGGAAGGGACGCCAGGCCTACCCCGGAGCATCAGGTCGGGATACCGGGCCTACCCTGGAGGGTCAGGATGGGGGGCCGGGATCTAACACCGCGTGCCTGTTGGGACAACAGTTAGAACTCCGGCACATCACAGAGGGTTCTGCCACGGGCCCATAGTACTGGTGTGGGAACGGGTTCTATCCCGGAACATCGCCTATGGACACCGGGCCTAACGCGAAGGGTCAAGTAGGAAGGGTGGGTCTAAACCCGCGCGCCCGTAGGCACAGCAGGTGTACCCCGGAGTACCGACAGGGGTATACGGGTACTACACCGGAGTACCAACGGGGGTACCGGTACTACTCCGGAGTACCGACGGGGGTATACGGGTACTACCTCGGAGCACCGGGCGTGGTTACTGGTACTACACCAGAGCGTCGGGAAGGGACGCCAGGCCTACACCGGAGCATCAGGTTGGGATACCGGGCCTACCCTGGAGGGTCAGGATGGGAGGCTGAGATCTAACACCACGTGCCGTTTGGGACTGCAGTTAGAACTCCGGCGCATCACAAAGGGTTCTGCCACTGGCCCATAGTACTGTTGTGGGAACATGTTCTAACCCGGAACATCGCCTATGGACACCGGGCCTACCGCCGAGGGTCAGGTAGGAAGGCTGGTTCTCAACCCGCGTGCTTGTAGGCACAGCAGGTGTACCCCGGAGTACCAACGGTGGTATACGGGTACTACCTCGAAGTACCGGGCGGGGGTACCGGTACTACCCCGGAGTACTGACGGGGGAACCCTGGCATTACGCCGGAGTACCGGGCGTGGTTACCGGTACTACACCAGAGGGTCGGGAAGGGAAGCCAGGCCTACCCCGGAGCATCAGGTCGGGATACCGGGCCTACCCTGGAGGGTCAGGATGGGGGGCCGGGATCTAACACCGCGTGCCTGTTGGGACAACAGTTAGAACTCCGGCGCATCACAAAGGGTTCTGCCACGGGCCCATAGTACTGGTGTGGGAACGGGTTCTATCCCGGAACGTCGCCTATGGACACCGGGCCTACCGCCGAGGGTCAGGTAGGAAGGCTGGTTCTCAACCCGCGTACTTGTAGGCCAGCAGGTGTACCCCGGAGTACCGACGGGGGTATGCGGGTGCTACACCGGAGTACCAACGGGGGTACGGGTACTACTCTGCGGTACCGACGGGGGCATACGGGTACTACCTCGGAGCACCGGGCGGGTTTACTGGTACTACACCGGAGTACCAACGGGGATACCGGTACTACTCTGGAGTACTGACGGGGGTACCCTGGCATTGCGCCGGAGCACCGGGCGGAATTAATGGTACCACACCAGAGCGTCGGGAAGGGACGCCAGGCCTACCCCGGAGCATCAGGTCGGGATACCGGGCCTACCCTGGAGGGTCAGGATGGGAGGCTGAGATCTAACACCGCGCGCCCGTTGGAACAACAGTTAGAACTCCGGCGCATCACAAAGGGTTCTGCCACTGGCCCATAGTACTGCTGTGAGATCGGGTTCTATCCCAGAACTTCGCCTAGCGACACCGGGCCTTACGCAAAGGGTCAGGTAGCAAGGGTGCGTCTAAACCCGCGCGCCCGTAGGGACAGCAGGTGTACCCCGGAGTACCGACGCGGGTATGCGGGTGCTACACCGGAGTACCAACGGGGGTACCGGTACTACTCTGGAGTACTGACGGGGGTACCCTGGCATTGCGCCGGAGCACCGGGCGGAATTAATGGTACCACACCAGAGCGTCGGGAAGGGACGCCAGGCCTACCCCGGAGCATCAGGTCGGGATACCGGGCCTACCCTGGAGGGTCAGGATGGGGGGCCGGGATCTAACACCGCGTGCCTGTTAGGACAACAGTTAGAACTCCGGCGCATCACAAAGGGTTCTGCCACTGGCCCATAGTACTGTTGTGGGAACATGTTCTAACCCGGAACATCGCCTATGGACACCGGGCCTACCGCCGAGGGTCAGGTAGGAAGGCTGGTTTTCAACCCGCGTGCTTGTAGGCACAGCAGGTGTACCCCGGAGTACCAACGGTGGTATACGGGTACTACCTCGAAGTACCGGGCGGGGGTACCGGTACTACCCCGGAGTACTGACGGGGGAACACTGGCATTACGCCGGAGTACCGGGCGTGGTTACCGGTACTACACCAGAGGGTCGGGAAGGGAAGCCAGGCCTACCCCGGAGCATCAGGTCGGGATACCGGGCCTACCCTGGAGGGTCAGGATGGGGGGCCGGGATCTAACACCGCGTGCCTGTTGGGACAACAGTTAGAACTCCGGCGCATCACAAAGGGTTCTGCCACGGGCCCATAGTACTGGTGTGGGAACGGGTTCTATCCCAGAACGTCGCCTATGGACACCGGGACTACCGCCGAGGGTCAGGTAGGAAGGCTGGTTCTCAACCCGTGTGCTTGTAGGCAGAGCAGGTGTACCCCGGAGTACCAACGGTGGTATACGGGTACTACCTCGAAGTACCGGGCGGGGGTACCGGTACTACCCCGGAGTACTGACGGGGGAACCCTGGCATTACGCTGGAGTACCGGGCGTGGTTACCGGTACTACACCAGAGCGTCGGGAAGGGAAGCCAGGCCTACCCCGGAGCATCAGGTCGGGATACCGGGCCTGCCCTGGAGGGTCAGGATGGGGGGCCGGGATCTAACACCGCGTGCCTGTTGGGACAACAGTTAGAACTCCGGCGCATCACAAAGGGTTCTGCCACTGGCCCATAGTACTGTTGTGGGAACATGTTCTAACCCGGAACATCGCCTATGGACACCGGGCCTAACGCGAAGGGTCAAGTAGGAAGGGTGGGTCTAAACCCGCGCGCCCGTAGGGACAGCAGGTGTACCCCGGAGTACCGACAGGGGTATACGGGTACTACAACGGAGTAGCAACGGGGGTACCGGTACTACCCTGGAGTACCGACGGGGGTATACGGGTACTACCCTGGAGCACCGGGCGGGGTTACGGGTACTACACCAGAGCGTCGGGAAGGGACGCCAGGCCTACACCGGAGCATCAGGTCGGGATACTGGGCCTACCCTGGAGGGTCAGGATGGGAGGCTGAGATCTAACACCGTGTGCCGTTTGGGACAACAGTTAGAACTCCGGCGCATCACAAAGCTTTCTGCCACTGGCCCATAGTACTGCTGTGGGAGCGGGTTCTATCCCAGAACGTCGCCTATGGACACCGGGCCTAACGCAAAGGGTTCAGGTAGCAAGGGTGTGTCCAAACCCGCGCGCCCGTAGGGACAGCAGGTGTACCCCGGAGTACCGACAGGGGTATACGGGTACTACACCAGAGTACCAACGGGGGTACCGGTACTACCCTGGAGTACCGACAGGGGTATATGGGTACTACCCTGGAGCACCGGGCGGGGTTACGGGTACTACACCAGAGCGTCGGGAAGGGACGCCAGGCCTACACCGGAGCATCAGGTTGGGATACCGGGCCTACCCTGGAGGGTCAGGATGGGAGGCTGAGATCTAACACCACGTGCCGTTTGGGACTGCAGTTAGAACTCCGGCGCATCACAAAGGGTTCTGCCACTGGCCCATAGTACTGTTGTGGGAACATGTTCTAACCCGGAACATCGCCTATGGACACCGGGCCTACCGCCGAGGGTCAGGTAGGAAGGCTGGTTCTCAACCCGCGTGCTTGTAGGCACAGCAGGTGTACCCCGGAGTACCAACGGTGGTATACGGGTACTACCTCGAAGTACCGGGCGGGGGTACCGGTACTACCCCGGAGTACTGACGGGGGAACCCTGGCATTACGCCGGAGTACCGGGCGTGGTTACCGGTACTACACCAGAGGGTCGGGAAGGGAAGCCAGGCCTACCCCGGAGCATCAGGTCGGGATACCGGGCCTACCCTGGAGGGTCAGGATGGGGGGCCGGGATCTAACACCGCGTGCCTGTTGGGACAACAGTTAGAACTCCGGCGCATCACAAAGGGTTCTGCCACGGGCCCATAGTACTGGTGTGGGAACGGGTTCTATCCCGGAACGTCGCCTATGGACACCGGGCCTACCGCCGAGGGTCAGGTAGGAAGGCTGGTTCTCAACCCGCGTACTTGTAGGCCAGCAGGTGTACCCCGGAGTACCGACGGGGGTATGCGGGTGCTACACCGGAGTACCAACGGGGGTACGGGTACTACTCCGCAGTACCGACGGGGGCATACGGGTACTACCTCGGAGCACCGGGCGGGTTTACTGGTACTACACCGGAGTACCAACGGGGATACCGGTACTACTCTGGAGTACTGATGGGGGTACCCTGGCATTGCGCCGGAGCACCGGGCGGAACTAATGGTACTACACCAGAGCGTCGGGAAGGGACGCCAGGCCTACCCCGGAGCATCAGGTCGGGATACCGGGCCTACCCTGGAGGGTCAGGATGGGGGGCCGGGATCTAACACCGCGTGCCTGTTGGGACAACAGTTAGAACTCCGGCGCATCACAAAGGGTTCTGCCACGGGCCCATAGTACTGGTGTGGGAACGGGTTCTATCCCGGAACATCGCCTATGGACACCGGGCCTACCGCCGAGGGTCAGGTAGGAAGGCTGGTTCTCAACCCGCGTGCTTGTTGGCACAGCAGTTGTACCCCGGAGTACCGACGGGGCTATACGGGTACTACACCGGAGTACCAACGGGGGTACCGGTACTACTCCGGAGTACCGACGGGGGTATACGGGTACTACCCTGGAGCACCGGGCGGGGTTACGGGTACTACACCAGAGCGTCGGGAAGGGACGCCAGGCCTACACCGGAGCATCAGGTTGGGATACCGGGCCTACCCTGGAGGGTCAGGATGGGAGGCTGAGATCTAACACCGCGCGCCCGTTGGAACAACAGTTAGAACTCCGGCGCATCACAAAGGGTTCTGCCACTGGCCCATAGTACTGCTGTGAGATCGGGTTCTATCCCAGAACGTCGCCTAGCGACACCGGGCCTTACGCAAAGGGTCAGGTAGCAAGGGTGGGTCTAAACCCGCGCGCCCGTAGGGACAGCAGGTGTACCCCGGAGTACCGACGCGGGTATGCGGGTGCTACACCAGAGTACCAACGGGGGTACCGGTACTACTCTGGAGTACTGACGGGGGTACCCTGGCATTGCGCCGGAGCACCGGGCGGAATTAATGGTACCACACCAGAGCGTCGGGAAGGGACGCCAGGCCTACCCCGGAGCATCAGGTCGGGATACCGGGCCTACCCTGGAGGGTCAGGATGGGGGGCCGGGATCTAACACCGCGTGCCTGTTAGGACAACAGTTAGAACTCCGGCGCATCACAAAGGGTTCTGCCACTGGCCCATAGTACTGTTGTGGGAACATGTTCTAACCCGGAACATCGCCTATGGACACCGGGCCTACCGCCGAGGGTCAGGTAGGAAGGCTGGTTTTCAACCCGCGTGCTTGTAGGCACAGCAGGTGTACCCCGGAGTACCAACGGTGGTATACGGGTACTACCTCGAAGTACCGGGCGGGGGTACCGGTACTACCCCGGAGTACTGACGGGGGAACACTGGCATTACGCCGGAGTACCGGGCGTGGTTACCGGTACTACACCAGAGGGTCGGGAAGGGAAGCCAGGCCTACCCCGGAGCATCAGGTCGGGATACCGGGCCTACCCTGGAGGGTCAGGATGGGGGGCCGGGATCTAACACCGCGTGCCTGTTGGGACAACAGTTAGAACTCCGGCGCCTCACAAAGGGTTCTGCCACGGGCCCATAGTACTGGTGTGGGAACGGGTTCTATCCCAGAACGTCGCCTATGGACACCGGGACTACCGCCGAGGGTCAGGTAGGAAGGCTGGTTCTCAACCCGTGTGCTTGTAGGCAGAGCAGGTGTACCCCGGAGTACCAACGGTGGTATACGGGTACTACCTCGAAGTACCGGGCGGGGGTACCGGTACTACTCCGGAGTACTGACGGGGGAACCCTGGCATTACGCTGGAGTACCGGGCGTGGTTACCGGTACTACACCAGAGCGTCGGGAAGGGAAGCCAGGCCTACCCCGGAGCATCAGGTCGGGATACCGGGCCTACCCTGGAGGGTCAGGATGGGGGGCCGGGATCTAACACCGCGTGCCTGTTGGGACAACAGTTAGAACTCCGGCGCATCACAAAGGGTTCTGCCACTGGCCCATAGTACTGTTGTGGGAACATGTTCTAACCCGGAACATCGCCTATGGACACCGGGCCTAACGCGAAGGGTCAAGTAGGAAGGGTGGGTCTAAACCCGCGCGCCCGTAGGGACAGCAGGTGTACCCCGGAGTACCGACAGGGGTATACGGGTACTAGACCGGAGTACCAACGGGGGTACCGGTACTACCCTGGAGTACCGACGGGGGTATACGGGTACTACCCTGGAGCACCGGGCGGGGTTACGGGTACTACACCAGAGCGTCGGGAAGGGACGCCAGGCCTACACCGGAGCATCAGGTCGGGATACTGGGCCTACCCTGGAGGGTCAGGATGGGAGGCTGAGATCTAACACCGTGTGCCGTTTGGGACAACAGTTAGAACTCCGGCGCATCACAAAGCTTTCTGCCACTGGCCCATAGTACTGCTGTGGGAGCGGGTTCTATCCCAGAACGTCGCCTATGGACACCGGGCCTAACGCAAAGGGTTCAGGTAGCAAGGGTGTGTCCAAACCCGCGCGCCCGTAGGGACAGCAGGTGTACCCCGGAGTACCGACAGGGGTATACGGGTGCTACACCGGAGTACCAACGGGGGTACCGGTACTACTCTGGAGTACTGACGGGGGTACCCTGGCATTGAGCCCGAGCACCGGGTGGAATTAATGGTACCACACCAGAGCATCGGGAAGGGACGCCAGGCCTACCCCGGAGCATCAGGTCGGGATACCGGGCCTACCCTGGAGGGTCAGGATGGGGGGCCGGGATCTAACACCGCGTGCCTGTTGGGACAACAGTTAGAACTCCGGCACATCACAAAGGGTTCTGCCACGGGCCCATAGTACTGGTGTGGGAACGGGTTCTATCCCGGAACATCGCCTATGGACACCGGGACTACCGCCGAGGGTCAGGTAGGAAGGCTGGTTCTCAACCCGCGTGCTTGTAGGCACAGCAGGTGTACCCCGGAGTACCGAAGGGGGTATACGGGTACTACACCGGAGTACCAACGGGGGTACCGGTACTACTCCGGAGTACCGACGGGGGTATACGGGTACTACCTCGGAGCACCGGGCGTGGTTACTGGTACTACACCAGAGCGTCGGGAAGGGACAGCAGGCCTACCCTAGAGCTTCAGATAAGGATACCGGGCCTACCCTGGAGGGTCAAGATGGGAGGCTGAGATCTAACACCGCGCGCCCGTTGGAAAAACAGTTAGAACTCCGGTGCATCACAAAGGGTTCTGCCACTGGCCCATAGTACTGTTGTGGGAACATGTTCTAACCCGGAACATCGCCTATGGACACCGGGCCTAACGCGAAGGGTCAAGTAGGAAGGGTGGGTCTAAACCCATGCGCCCGTAGGGACAGCAGGTGTACCCCGGAGTACCGACAGGGGTATACGGGTACTACACCGGAGTACCAACGGGGGTACCGGTACTACCCTGGAGTACCGACGGGGGTATATGGGTACTACCCTGGAGCACCGTGCGGGGTTACGGGTACTACACCAGAGCGTCGGGAAGGGACGCCAGGCCTACACCGGAGCATCAGGTTGGGATACCGGGCCTACCCTGGAGGGTCAGGATGGGAGGCTGAGATCTAACACCACGTGCCGTTTGGGACAACAGTTAGAACTCCGGCGCATCACAAACCTTTCTGCCACTGGCCCATAGTACTGCTGTGGGAGCGCGTTCTATCCCAGAACGTCGCCTAGCGACACCGGGCCTTACGCAAAGGGTCAGGTAGCAAGGGTGTGTCCAAACCCGCGCGCCCGTAGGGACAGCAGGTGTACCCCGGAGTACCGACGCGGGTATGAGGGTGCTACACCGGAGTACCAACGGGGGTACCGCTACTACTCTGGAGTACTGACGGGGGTACCCTGGCATTGCGCCAGAGCGCCGGGCGGAATTAATGGTACCACACCAGAGCGTCAGGAAGGGACGCCAGGCCTACCCCGGAGCATCAGGTCGGGATACCGGGCCTACCCTGGAGGGTCAGGATGGGGGGCCGGGATCTAACACCGCGTGCCTGTTGGGACAACAGTTAGAACTCCGGCACATCACAAAGGGTTCTGCCACGGGCCCATAGTACTGGTGTGGGAACGGGTTCTCTCCCGGAACATCGCCTATGGACACCGGGCCTACCGCCGAGGGTCAGGTAGGAAGGCTGGTTCTCAACCCGCGTGCTTGTAGGCACAGCAGGTGTACCCCGGAGTACCGACGGGGGTATACGGGTACTACACCGGAGTACCAACGGGGGTACCGGTACTACTCCGGAGTACCGACGGGGGTATACGGGTACTACCTCGGAGCACCGGGCGTGGTTACTGGTACTACACCAGAGCGTCGGGAAGGGACACCAGGCCTACCCTAGAGCTTCAGATAAGGATACCGGGCCTACCCTGGAGGGTCAAGATGGGAGGCTGAGATCTAACACCGCGCGCCCGTTGGAACAACAGTTAGAACTCCGGTGCATCACAAAGGGTTCTGCCACTGGCCCATAGTACTCTTGTGGGAACATGTTCTAACCCGGAACATCGCCTATGGACACCGGGCCTAACGCGAAGGGTCAAGTAGCAAGGGTGGGTCTAAACCCGCGCACCCGTAGGGACAGCAGGTGTACCCCGGAGTACCGACTGGGGTATACGGGTACTACACCGGAGTACCAACGGGGGTACCGTTACTACTCTGGAGTACCGACGGGGGTATACGGGGACTACCCTGGAGCACCGGGCGGGGTTACGGGTACTACACCAGAGCGTCGGGAAGGGACGCCAGGCCTACACCGGAGCATCAGGTCGGGATACAGGGCCTACCCTGGAGGGTCAGGATGGGAGGCTGAGATCTAACACCGTGTGCCGTTTGGGACAACAGTTAGAACCCCGGCGCATCACAAAGCTTTCTGCCACTGGCCCATAGTACTGCTGTGGGAGCGCGTTCTATCCCAGAACGTCGCCTAGCGACACCGGGCCTACCGCCGAGGTTCAGGTAGGAAGGCTGGTTCTCAACCCGCGTGCTTGTAGGCACAGCAGGTGTACCCCGGAGTACCGACAGGGGTATGCGGGTGCTACACCAGAGTACCAACGGGGGTACCGGTACTACTATGGAGTACTGAAGGGGGTACCCTGGCATTGCGCCCGAGCACCGGGCGGAATTAATGGTACCACACCAGAGCATCGGGAAGGGACGCCAGGCCTACCCCGGAGCATCAGGTCGGGAATCCGGGCCTACCCTGGAGGGTCAGGATGGGGGGCCGGGATCTAACACCGCGTGCCTGTTGGGACAACAGTTAGAACTCCGGCGCATCACAAAGGGTTCTGCCACGGGCCCATAGTACTGGTGTGGGAACGGGTTCTATCCCGGAACATCGCCTATGGACACCGGGACTACCGCCGAGGGTCAGGTAGGAAGGCTGGTTCTCAACCCGCGTGCTTGTAGGCACAGCAGGTGTACCCCGGAGTACCGAAGGGGGTATACGGGTACTACACCGGAGTACCAACGGGGGTACCGGTACTACTCCGGAGTACCGACGGGGGTATACGGGTACTACCTCGGAGCACCGGGCGTGGTTACTGGTACTACACCAGAGCGTCGGGAAGGGACAGCAGGCCTACCCTAGAGCTTCAGATAAGGATACCGGGCCTACCCTGGAGGGTCAAGATGGGAGGCTGAGATCTAACACCGCGCGCCCGTTGGAAAAACAGTTAGAACTCCGGTGCATCACAAAGGGTTCTGCCACTGGCCCATAGTACTGTTGTGGGAACATGTTCTAACCCGGAACATCGCCTATGGACACCGGGCCTAACGCGAAGGGTCAAGTAGGAAGGGTGGGTCTAAACCCATGCGCCCGTAGGGACAGCAGGTGTACCCCGGAGTACCGACAGGGGTATACGGGTACTACACCGGAGTACCAACGGGGGTACCGGTACTACCCTGGAGTACCGACGGGGGTATATGGGTACTACCCTGGAGCACCGTGCGGGGTTACGGGTACTACACCAGAGCGTCGGGAAGGGACGCCAGGCCTACACCGGAGCATCAGGTTGGGATACCGGGCCTACCCTGGAGGGTCAGGATGGGAGGCTGAGATCTAACACCACGTGCCGTTTGGGACAACAGTTAGAACTCCGGCGCATCACAAACCTTTCTGCCACTGGCCCATAGTACTGCTGTGGGAGCGCGTTCTATCCCAGAACGTCGCCTAGCGACACCGGGCCTTACGCAAAGGGTCAGGTAGCAAGGGTGTGTCCAAACCCGCGCGCCCGTAGGGACAGCAGGTGTACCCCGGAGTACCGACGCGGGTATGAGGGTGCTACACCGGAGTACCAACGGGGGTACCGCTACTACTCTGGAGTACTGACGGGGGTACCCTGGCATTGCGCCAGAGCGCCGGGCGGAATTAATGGTACCACACCAGAGCGTCAGGAAGGGACGCCAGGCCTACCCCGGAGCATCAGGTCGGGATACCGGGCCTACCCTGGAGGGTCAGGATGGGGGGCCGGGATCTAACACCGCGTGCCTGTTGGGACAACAGTTAGAACTCCGGCACATCACAAAGGGTTCTGCCACGGGCCCATAGTACTGGTGTGGGAACGGGTTCTCTCCCGGAACATCGCCTATGGACACCGGGCCTACCGCCGAGGGTCAGGTAGGAAGGCTGGTTCTCAACCCGCGTGCTTGTAGGCACAGCAGGTGTACCCCGGAGTACCGACGGGGGTATACGGGTACTACACCGGAGTACCAACGGGGGTACCGGTACTACTCCGGAGTACCGACGGGGGTATACGGGTACTACCTCGGAGCACCGGGCGTGGTTACTGGTACTACACCAGAGCGTCGGGAAGGGACACCAGGCCTACCCTAGAGCTTCAGATAAGGATACCGGGCCTACCCTGGAGGGTCAAGATGGGAGGCTGAGATCTAACACCGCGCGCCCGTTGGAACAACAGTTAGAACTCCGGTGCATCACAAAGGGTTCTGCCACTGGCCCATAGTACTCTTGTGGGAACATGTTCTAACCCGGAACATCGCCTATGGACACCGGGCCTAACGCGAAGGGTCAAGTAGCAAGGGTGGGTCTAAACCCGCGCACCCGTAGGGACAGCAGGTGTACCCCGGAGTACCGACTGGGGTATACGGGTACTACACCGGAGTACCAACGGGGGTACCGTTACTACTCTGGAGTACCGACGGGGGTATACGGGGACTACCCTGGAGCACCGGGCGGGGTTACGGGTACTACACCAGAGCGTCGGGAAGGGACGCCAGGCCTACACCGGAGCATCAGGTCGGGATACAGGGCCTACCCTGGAGGGTCAGGATGGGAGGCTGAGATCTAACACCGTGTGCCGTTTGGGACAACAGTTAGAACCCCGGCGCATCACAAAGCTTTCTGCCACTGGCCCATAGTACTGCTGTGGGAGCGCGTTCTATCCCAGAACGTCGCCTAGCGACACCGGGCCTACCGCCGAGGTTCAGGTAGGAAGGCTGGTTCTCAACCCGCGTGCTTGTAGGCACAGCAGGTGTACCCCGGAGTACCGACAGGGGTATGCGGGTGCTACACCAGAGTACCAACGGGGGTACCGGTACTACTATGGAGTACTGAAGGGGGTACCCTGGCATTGCGCCCGAGCACCGGGCGGAATTAATGGTACCACACCAGAGCATCGGGAAGGGACGCCAGGCCTACCCCGGAGCATCAGGTCGGGAATCCGGGCCTACCCTGGAGGGTCAGGATGGGGGGCCGGGATCTAACACCGCGTGCCTGTTGGGACAACAGTTAGAACTCCGGCGCATCACAAAGGGTTCTGCCACGGGCCCATAGTACTGGTGTGGGAACGGGTTCTATCCCGGAACGTCGCCTATGGACACCGGGCCTACCGCCGAGGGTCAGGTAGGAAGGCTGGTTCTCAACCCGCGTACTTGTAGGCCAGCAGGTGTACCCCGGAGTACCGACGGGGGTATGCGGGTGCTACACCGGAGTACCAACGGGGGTACCGGTACTACTCCGCAGTACCGACGGGGGTATACGGGTACTACCTCGGAGCACCGGGCGGGGTTACTGGTACTACACCGGAGTACCAACGGGGATACCGGTACTACTCTGGAGTACTGACGGGGGTACCCTGGCATTGCGCCAGAGCACCGGGCGGAATTAATGGTACTACACCAGAGCGTCGGGAAGGGACGCCAGGCCTACACCGGAGCATCAGGTCGGGATACTGAGCCTACCCTGGAGGGTCAGGATGGGAGACTGAGATCTAACACCGTGTGCCGTTTGGGACAACAGTTAGAACTCCGGCGCATCACAAAGCTTTCTGCCACTGGCCCATAGTACTGCTGTGGGAGCGGGTTCTATCCCAGAACGTCGCCTAGCGACACCGGGCCTAACGCAAAGGGTCAGGTAGCAAGGGTGTGTCCAAACCCGCGCGCCCGTAGGGACAGCAGGTGTACCCCGGAGTACCGACGCGGATATGCGGGTGCTACACCAGAGTACCAACGGGGGTACCGGTACTACTCTGGAGTACTGACGGGGGTACCCTGGCATTGCGCCGGAGCACCGGGCGGAATTAATGGTACCACACCAGAGGGTCGGGAAGGGAAGCCAGGCCTACCCCGGAGCATCAGGTCGGGATACCGGGCCTACCCTGGAGGGTCAGGATGGGGGGCCGGGATCTAACACCGCGTGCCTGTTGGGACAACAGTTAGAACTCCGGCGCATCACAAAGGGTTCTGCCACGGGCCCATAGTACTGGTGTGGGAACGGGTTCTATCCCGGAACATCGCCTATGGACACCGGGCCTACCGCCGAGGGTCAGGTAGGAAGGCTGGTTCTCAACCCGCGTGCTTGTAGGCACAGCAGGTGTACCCCGGAGTACCAACGGTGGTATACGGGTACTACCTCGAAGTACCGGGCGGGGGTACCGGTACTACCCCGGAGTACTGACGGGGGAACCCTGGCATTACGCTGGAGTACCGGGCGTGGTTACCGGTACTACACCAGAGCGTCGGGAAGGGAAGCCAGGCCTACCCCGGAGCATCAGGTCGGGATACCGGGCCTACCCTGGAGGGTCAGGATGGGGGGCCGGGATCTAACACCGCGTGCCTGTTGGGACAACAGTTAGAACTCCGGCGCATCACAAAGGGTTCTGCCACTGGCCCATAGTACTGTTGTGGGAACATGTTCTAACCCGGAACATCGCCTATGGACACCGGGCCTAACGCGAAGGGTCAAGTAGGAAGGGTGGGTCTAAACCCGCGAGCCCGTAGGGACAGCAGGTGTACCCCGGAGTACCGACAGGGGTATACGGGTACTAGACCGGAGTACCAACGGGGGTACCGTTACTACCCTGGAGTACCGACGGGGGTATACGGGTACTACCCTGGAGCACCGGGCGGGGTTACGGGTACTACACCAGAGCGTCGGGAAGGGACGCCAGGCCTACACCGGGGCATCAGGTCGGGATACCGGGCCTACCCTGGAGGGTCAGGATGGGGGGCCGGGATCTAACACCGCGTGCCTGTTGGGACAACAGTTAGAACTCCGGCGCATCACAAAGGGTTCTGCCACGGGCCCATAGTACTGCTGTGGGAACGGGTTCTATCCCGGAACGTCGCCTATGGACACCGGGACTACCGCCGAGGGTCAGGTAGGAAGGCTGGTTCTCAACCCGCGTGCTTGTAGGCAGAGCAGGTGTACCCCGGAGTACCAACGGTGGTATACGGGTACTACCTCGAAGTACCGGGCGGGGGTACCGGTACTACCCCGGAGTACTGACGGGGGAACCCTGGCATTACGCCGGAGTACCGGGCATGGTTACCGGTACTACACCAGAGGGTCGGGAAGGGAAGCCAGGCCTACCCCGGAGCATCAGGTCGGGATACCGGGCCTACCCTGGAGGGTCAGGATGGGGGGCCGGGATCTAACACCGCGTGCCTGTTGGGACAACAGTTAGAACTCCGGCGCCTCACAAAGGGTTCTGCCACGGGCCCATAGTACTGGTGTGGGAACGGGTTCTATCCCGGAACGTCGCCTATGGACACCGGGACTACCGCCGAGGGTCAGGTAGGAAGGCTGGTTCTCAACCCGCGTGCTTGTAGGCAGAGCAGGTGTACCCCGGAGTACCAACGGTGGTATACGGGTACTACCTCGAAGTACCGGGCGGGGGTACCGGTACTACCCCGGAGTACTGACGGGGGAACCCTGGCATTACGCTGGAGTACCGGGCGTGGTTACCGGTACTACACCAGAGCGTCGGGAAGGGAAGCCAGGCCTACCCCGGAGCATCAGGTCGGGATACCGGGCCTACCCTGGAGGGTCAGGATGGGGGGCCGGGATCTAACACCGCGTGCCTGTTGGGACAACAGTTAGAACTCCGGCGCATCACAAAGGGTTCTGCCACTGGCCCATAGTACTGTTGTGGGAACATGTTCTAACCCGGAACATCGCCTATGGACACCGGGCCTAACGCGAAGGGTCAAGTAGGAAGGGTGGGTCTAAACCCGCGCGCCCGTAGGGACAGCAGGTGTACCCCGGAGTACCGACAGGGGTATACGGGTACTAGACCGGAGTACCAACGGGGGTACCTTTACTACCCTGGAGTACCGACGGGGGTATACGGGTACTACCCTGGAGCACCGGGCGGGGTTACGGGTACTACACCAGAGCGTCGGGAAGGGATGCCAGGCCTACACCGGAGCATCAGGTCGGGTTACTGGGCCTACCCTGGAGGGTCAGGATGGGAGACTGAGATCTAACACCGTGTGCCGTTTGGGACAACAGTTAGAACTCCGGCGCATCACAAAGCTTTCTGCCACTGGCCCATAGTACTGCTGTGGGAGCGGGTTCTATCCCAGAACGTCGCCTAGCGACACCGGGCCTAACGCAAAGGGTCAGGTAGCAAGGGTGTGTCCAAACCCGCGCGCCCGTAGGGACAGCAGGTGTACCCCGGAGTACCGACGCGGATATGCGGGTGCTACACCAGAGTACCAACGGGGGTACCGGTACTACTCTGGAGTACTGACGGGGGTACCCTGGCATTGAGCCCGAGCACCGGGCGGAATTAATGGTACCACACCAGAGCATCGGGAAGGGACGCCAGGCCTACCCCGGAGCATCAGGTCGGGATACCGGGCCTACCCTGGAGGGTCAGGATGGGGGGCCGGGATCTAACACCGCGTGCCTGTTGGGACAACAGTTAGAACTCCGGCGCATCACAAAGGGTTCTGCCACTGGCCCATAGTACTGTTGTGGGAACATGTTCTAACCCGGAACATCGCCTATGGACACCGGGACTACCGCCGAGGGTCAGGTAGGAAGGCTGGTTCTCAACCCGCGTGCTTGTAGGCACAGCAGGTGTACCCCGGAGTACCGACGGTGGTATACGGGTACTACCTCGAAGTACCGGGCGGGGGTACCGGTACTACCCCGGAGTACTGACGGGGGAACACTGGCATTACGCCGGAGTACTGGGCGTGGTTACCGGTACTACACCAGAGGGTCGGGAAGGGAAGCCAGGCCTACCCCGGAGCATCAGGTCGGGATACCGGGCCTACCCTGGAGGGTCAGGATGGGGGGCCGGGATCTAACACCGCGTGCCTGTTGGGACAACAGTTAGAACTCCGGCGCCTCACAAAGGGTTCTGCCACGGGCCCATAGTACTGGTGTGGGAACGGGTTCTATCCCGGAACGTCGCCTATGGACACCGGGACTACCGCCGAGGGTCAGGTAGGAAGGCTGGTTCTCAACCCGTGTGCTTGTAGGCAGAGCAGGTGTACCCCGGAGTACCAACGGTGGTATACGGGTACTACCTCGAAGTACCGGGCGGGGGTACCGGTACTACCCCGGAGTACTGACGGGGGAACCCTGGCATTACGCTGGAGTACCGGGCGTGGTTACCGGTACTACACCAGAGCGTCGGGAAGGGAAGCCAGGCCTACCCCGGAGCATCAGGTCGGGATACCGGGCCTACCCTGGAGGGTCAGGATGGGGGGCCGGGATCTAACACCGCGTGCCTGTTGGGACAACAGTTAGAACTCCGGCGCATCACAAAGGGTTCTGCCACTGGCCCATAGTACTGTTGTGGGAACATGTTCTAACCCGGAACATCGCCTATGGACACCGGGCCTAACGCGAAGGGTCAAGTAGGAAGGGTGGGTCTAAACCCGCGCGCCCGTAGGGACAGCAGGTGTACCCCGGAGTACCGACAGGGGTATACGGGTACTAGACCGGAGTACCAACGGGGGTACCGGTACTACCCTGGAGTACCGACGGGGGTATACGGGTACTACCCTGGAGCACCGGGCGGGGTTACGGGTACTACACCAGAGCGTCGGGAAGGGACGCCAGGCCTACACCGGAGCATCAGGTCGGGATACTGGGCCTACCCTGGAGGGTCAGGATGGGAGGCTGAGATCTAACACCGTGTGCCGTTTGGGACAACAGTTAGAACTCCGGCGCATCACAAAGCTTTCTGCCACTGGCCCATAGTACTGCTGTGGGAGCGGGTTCTATCCCAGAACGTCGCCTATGGACACCGGGCCTAACGCAAAGGGTTCAGGTAGCAAGGGTGTGTCCAAACCCGCGCGCCCGTAGGGACAGCAGGTGTACCCCGGAGTACCGACAGGGGTATACGGGTGCTACACCGGAGTACCAACGGGGGTACCGGTACTACTCTGGAGTACTGACGGGGGTACCCTGGCATTGAGCCCGAGCACCGGGTGGAATTAATGGTACCACACCAGAGCATCGGGAAGGGACGCCAGGCCTACCCCGGAGCATCAGGTCGGGATACCGGGCCTACCCTGGAGGGTCAGGATGGGGGGCCGGGATCTAACACCGCGTGCCTGTTGGGACAACAGTTAGAACTCTGGCGCATCACAAAGGGTTCTGCCACGGGCCCATAGTACTGCTGTGGGAACGGGTTCTATCCCGGAACGTCGCCTATGGACACCGGGCCTACCGCCGAGGGTCAGGTAGGAAGGCTGGTTCTCAACCCGCGTGCTTGTAGGCACAGCAGGTGTACCCCGGAGTACCGACGGGGGTATACGGGTACTACACCGGAGTACCAACGGGGGTACCGGTACTACTCCGGAGTACCGACGGGGGTATACGGGTACTACCTCGGAGCACCGGGCGTGGTTACTGGTACTACACCAGAGCGTCGGGAAGGGACAGCAGGCCTACCCTAGAGCTTCAGATAAGGATACCGGGCCTACCCTGGAGGGTCAAGATGGGAGGCTGAGATCTAACACCGCGCGCCCGTTGGAAAAACAGTTAGAACTCCGGTGCATCACAAAGGGTTCTGCCACTGGCCCATAGTACTGTTGTGGGAACATGTTCTAACCCGGAACATCGCCTATGGACATCGGGCCTAACGCGAAGGGTCAAGTAGGAAGGGTGGGTCTAAACCCGCGCGCCCGTAGGGACAGCAGGTGTACCCCGGAGTACCGACAGGGGTATACGGGTACTACACCGGAGTACCAACGGGGGTACCGGTACTACCCTGGAGTACCGACGGGGGTATATGGGTACTACCCTGGAGCACCGTGCGGGGTTACGGGTACTACACCAGAGCGTCGGGAAGGGACGCCAGGCCTACACCGGAGCATCAGGTTGGGATACCGGGCCTACCCTGGAGGGTCAGGATGGGGGGCCGGGATCTAACACCGCGTGCCTGTTGGGACAACAGTTAGAACTCCGGCACATCACAAAGGGTTCTGCCACGGGCCCATAGTACTGGTGTGGGAACGGGTTCTATCCCGGAACATCGCCTATGGACACCGGGCCTACCGCCGAGGGTCAGGTAGGAAGGCTGGTTCTCAACCCGCGTGCTTGTAGGCACAGCAGGTGTACCCCGGAGTACCGACGGGGGTATACGGGTACTACACCGGAGTACCAACGGGGGTACCGGTACTACTCCGGAGTACCGACGGGGGTATACGGGTACTACCTCGGAGCACCGGGCGTGGTTACTGGTACTACACCAGAGCGTCGGGAAGGGACACCAGGCCTACCCTAGAGCTTCAGATAAGGATACCGGGCCTACCCTGGAGGGTCAAGATGGGAGGCTGAGATCTAACACCGCGCGCCCGTTGGAACAACAGTTAGAACTCCGGTGCATCACAAAGGGTTCTGCCACTGGCCCATAGTACTCTTGTGGGAACATGTTCTAACCCGGAACATCGCCTATGGACACCGGGCCTAACGCGAAGGGTCAAGTAGGAAGGGTGGGTCTAAACCCGCGCACCCGTAGGGACAGCAGGTGTACCCCGGAGTACCGACAGGGGTATACGGGTACTACACCGGAGTACCAACGGGGGTACCGTTACTACTCTGGAGTACCGACGGGGGTATATGGGTACTACCCTGGAGCACCGGGCGGGGTTACGGGTACTACACCAGAGCGTCGGGAAGGGACGCCAGGCCTACACCGGAGCATCAGGTCGGGATACTGGGCCTACCCTGGAGGGTCAGGATGGGAGGCTGAGATCTAACACCGTGTGCCGTTTGGGACAACAGTTAGAACCCCGGCGCATCACAAAGCTTTCTGCCACTGGCCCATAGTACTGCTGTGGGAGCGCGTTCTATCCCAGAACGTCG
The DNA here is from genome assembly GCF_964188355.1 of Buteo buteo. Classification (NCBI taxonomy): domain Eukaryota; kingdom Metazoa; phylum Chordata; class Aves; order Accipitriformes; family Accipitridae; genus Buteo; species Buteo buteo. Next base: position 491,390 of record NW_027439227.1, on the reverse strand, counting down.
CCTAGCGACACCGGGCCTACCGCCGAGGTTCAGGTAGGAAGGCTGGTTCTCAACCCGCGTGCTTGTAGGCACAGCAGGTGTACCCCGGAGTACCGACAGGGGTATGCGGGTGCTACACCAGAGTACCAACGGGGGTACCGGTACTACTATGGAGTACTGAAGGGGGTACCCTGGCATTGCGCCCGAGCACCGGGCGGAATTAATGGTACCACACCAGAGCATCGGGAAGGGACGCCAGGCCTACCCCGGAGCATCAGGTCGGGATACCGGGCCTACCCTGGAGGGTCAGGATGGGGTCCGGGATCTAACACCGCGTGCCTGTTGGGACAACAGTTAGAACTCCGGCGCATCACAAAGGGTTCTGCCACGGGCCCATAGTACTGGTGTGGGAACGGGTTCTATCCCGGAACGTCGCCTATGGACACCGGGCCTACCGCCGAGGGTCAGGTAGGAAGGCTGGTTCTCAACCCGCGTACTTGTAGGCCAGCAGGTGTACCCCGGAGTACCGACGGGGGTATGCGGGTGCTACACCGGAGTACCAACGGGGGTACCGGTACTACTCCGCAGTACCGACGGGGGTATACGGGTACTACCTCGGAGCACCGGGCGGGGTTACTGGTACTACACCGGAGTACCAACGGGGATACCGGTACTACTCTGGAGTACTGACGGGGGTACCCTGGCATTGCGCCAGAGCACCGGGCGGAATTAATGGTACTACACCAGAGCGTCGGGAAGGGACGCCAGGCCTACACCGGAGCATCAGGTCGGGATACTGAGCCTACCCTGGAGGGTCAGGATGGGAGACTGAGATCTAACACCGTGTGCCGTTTGGGACAACAGTTAGAACTCCGGCGCATCACAAAGCTTTCTGCCACTGGCCCATAGTACTGCTGTGGGAGCGGGTTCTATCCCAGAACGTCGCCTAGCGACACCGGGCCTAACGCAAAGGGTCAGGTAGCAAGGGTGTGTCCAAACCCGCGCGCCCGTAGGGACAGCAGGTGTACCCCGGAGTACCGACGCGGATATGCGGGTGCTACACCAGAGTACCAACGGGGGTACCGGTACTACTCTGGAGTACTGACGGGGGTACCCTGGCATTGCGCCGGAGCACCGGGCGGAATTAATGGTACCACACCAGAGGGTCGGGAAGGGAAGCCAGGCCTACCCCGGAGCATCAGGTCGGGATACCGGGCCTACCCTGGAGGGTCAGGATGGGGGGCCGGGATCTAACACCGCGTGCCTGTTGGGACAACAGTTAGAACTCCGGCGCATCACAAAGGGTTCTGCCACGGGCCCATAGTACTGGTGTGGGAACGGGTTCTATCCCGGAACATCGCCTATGGACACCGGGCCTACCGCCGAGGGTCAGGTAGGAAGGCTGGTTCTCAACCCGCGTGCTTGTAGGCACAGCAGGTGTACCCCGGAGTACCAACGGTGGTATACGGGTACTACCTCGAAGTACCGGGCGGGGGTACCGGTACTACCCCGGAGTACTGACGGGGGAACCCTGGCATTACGCTGGAGTACCGGGCGTGGTTACCGGTACTACACCAGAGCGTCGGGAAGGGAAGCCAGGCCTACCCCGGAGCATCAGGTCGGGATACCGGGCCTACCCTGGAGGGTCAGGATGGGGGGCCGGGATCTAACACCGCGTGCCTGTTGGGACAACAGTTAGAACTCCGGCGCATCACAAAGGGTTCTGCCACTGGCCCATAGTACTGTTGTGGGAACATGTTCTAACCCGGAACATCGCATATGGACACCGGGCCTAACGCGAAGGGTCAAGTAGGAAGGGTGGGTCTAAACCCGCGCGCCCGTAGGGACAGCAGGTGTACCCCGGAGTACCGACAGGGGTATACGGGTACTAGACCGGAGTACCAACGGGGGTACCGTTACTACCCTGGAGTACCGACGGGGGTATACGGGTACTACCCTGGAGCACCGGGCGGGGTTACGGGTACTACACCAGAGCGTCGGGAAGGGACGCCAGGCCTACACCGGAGCATCAGGTCGGGATACCGGGCCTACCCTGGAGGGTCAGGATGGGGGGCCGGGATCTAACACCGCGTGCCTGTTGGGACAACAGTTAGAACTCCGGCGCATCACAAAGGGTTCTGCCACGGGCCCATAGTACTGCTGTGGGAACGGGTTCTATCCCGGAACGTCGCCTATGGACACCGGGACTACCGCCGAGGGTCAGGTAGGAAGGCTGGTTCTCAACCCGCGTGCTTGTAGGCAGAGCAGGTGTACCCCGGAGTACCAACGGTGGTATACGGGTACTACCTCGAAGTACCGGGCGGGGGTACCGGTACTACCCCGGAGTACTGACGGGGGAACCCTGGCATTACGCCGGAGTACCGGGCGTGGTTACCGGTACTACACCAGAGGGTCGGGAAGGGAAGCCAGGCCTACCCCGGAGCATCAGGTCGGGATACCGGGCCTACCCTGGAGGGTCAGGATGGGGGGCCGGGATCTAACACCGCGTGCCTGTTGGGACAACAGTTAGAACTCCGGCGCATCACAAAGGGTTCTGCCACGGGCCCATAGTACTGTTGTGGGAACATGTTCTAACCCGGAACATCGCCTATGGACACCGGGCCTAACGCGAAGGGTCAAGTAGGAAGGGTGGGTCTAAACCCGCGCGCTCGTAGGGACAGCAGGTGTACCCCGGAGTACCGACAGGGGTATACGGGTACTAGACCGGAGTACCAACGGGGGTACCGTTACTACCCTGGAGTACCGACGGGGGTATACGGGTACTACCCTGGAGCACCGGGCGGGGTTACGGGTACTACACCAGAGCGTCGGGAAGGGACGCCAGGCCTACACCGGAGCATCAGGTCGGGATACCGGGCCTACCCTGGAGGGTCAGGATGGGGGGCCGGGATCTAACACCGCGTGCCTGTTGGGACAACAGTTAGAACTCCGGCGCATCACAAAGGGTTCTGCCACGGGCCCATAGTACTGCTGTGGGAACGGGTTCTATCCCGGAACGTCGCCTATGGACACCGGGACTACCGCCGAGGGTCAGGTAGGAAGGCTGGTTCTCAACCCGCGTGCTTGTAGGCAGAGCAGGTGTACCCCGGAGTACCAACGGTGGTATACGGGTACTACCTCGAAGTACCGGGCGGGGGTACCGGTACTACCCCGGAGTACTGACGGGGGAACCCTGGCATTACGCCGGAGTACCGGGCGTGGTTACCGGTACTACACCAGAGGGTCGGGAAGGGAAGCCAGGCCTACCCCGGAGCATCAGGTCGGGATACCGGGCCTACCCTGGAGGGTCAGGATGGGGGGCCGGGATCTAACACCGCGTGCCTGTTGGGACAACAGTTAGAACTCCGGCGCATCACAAAGGGTTCTGCCACGGGCCCATAGTACTGGTGTGGGAACGGGTTCTATCCCGGAACATCGCCTATGGACACCGGGCCTACCGCCGAGGGTCAGGTAGGAAGGCTGGTTCTCATCCCGCGTGCTTGTAGGCACAGCAGGTGTACCCCGGAGTACCAACGGTGGTATACGGGTACTACCTCGAAGTACCGGGCGGGGGTACCGGTACTACCCCGGAGTACTGACGGGGGAACCCTGGCATTACGCTGGAGTACCGGGCGTGGTTACCGGTACTACACCAGAGCGTCGGGAAGGGAAGCCAGGCCTACCCCGGAGCATCAGGTCGGGATACCGGGCCTACCCTGGAGGGTCAGGATGGGGGGCCGGGATCTAACACCGCGTGCCTGTTGGGACAACAGTTAGAACTCCGGCGCATCACAAAGGGTTCTGCCACTGGCCCATAGTACTGTTGTGGGAACATGTTCTAACCCGGAACATCGCCTATGGACACCGGGCCTAACGCGAAGGGTCAAGTAGGAAGGGTGGGTCTAAACCCGCGCGCCCGTAGGGACAGCAGGTGTACCCCGGAGTACCGACAGGGGTATACGGGTACTAGACCGGAGTACCAACGGGGGTACCGTTACTACCCTGGAGTACCGACGGGGGTATACGGGTACTACCCTGGAGCACCGGGCGGGGTTACGGGTACTACACCAGAGCGTCGGGAAGGGATGCCAGGCCTACACCGGAGCATCAGGTCGGGTTACTGGGCCTACCCTGGAGGGTCAGGATGGGAGGCTGAGATCTAACACCGTGTGCCGTTTGGGACAACAGTTAGAACTCCGGCGCATCACAAAGCTTTCTGCCACTGGCCCATAGTACTGCTGTGGGAGCGGGTTCTATCCCAGAACGTCGCCTAGCGACACCGGGCCTAACGCAAAGGGTCAGGTAGCAAGGGTGTGTCCAAACCCGCGCGCCCGTAGGGACAGCAGGTGTACCCCGGAGTACCAACAGGGGTATACGGGTGCTACACCAGAGTACCAACGGGGGTACCGGTACTACTCTGGAGTACTGACGGGGGTACCCTGGCATTGAGCCCGAGCACCGGGCGGAATTAATGGTACCACACCAGAGCATCGGGAAGGGACGCCAGGCCTACCCCGGAGCATCAGGTCGGGATACCGGGCCTACCCTGGAGGGTCAGGATGGGGGGCCGGGATCTAACACCGCGTGCCTGTTGGGACAACAGTTAGAACTCCGGCGCATCACAAAGGGTTCTGCCACTGGCCCATAGTACTGTTGTGGGAACATGTTCTAACCCGGAACATCGCCTATGGACACCGGGACTACCGCCGAGGGTCAGGTAGGAAGGCTGGTTCTCAACCCGCGTGCTTGTAGGCACAGCAGGTGTACCCCGGAGTACCGACGGGGGTATACGGGTACTACACCGGAGTACCAACGGGGGTACCGGTACTACTCCGCAGTACCGACGGGGGTATACGGGTACTAACTCGGAGCACCGGGCGGGGTTACTGGTACTACACCGTAGTACCAACGGGGATACCGGTACTACTCTGGAGTACTGACGGGGGTACCCTGGCATTGCGCTGGAGCACCGGGCGGAATTAATGGTACTACACCAGAGCGTCGGGAAGGGACGCCAGGCCTACCCCGGAGCATCAGGTCGGGATACCGGGCCTACCCTGGAGGGTCAGGATGGGGGGCCGGGATCTAACACCGCGTGCCTGTTGGGACAACAGTTAGAACTCCGGCGCATCACAAAGGGTTCTGCCACGGGCCCATAGTACTGGTGTGGGAACGGGTTCTATCCCGGAACATCGCCTATGGACACCGGGCCTACCGCCGAGGGTCAGGTAGGAAGGCTGGTTCTCAACCCGCGTGCTTGTAGGCACAGCAGGTGTACCCCGGAGTACCGACAGGGGTATACGGGTACTAGACCGGAGTACCAACGGGGGTACCGTTACTACCCTGGAGTACCGACGGGGGTATACGGGTACTACCCTGGAGCACCGGGCGGGGTTACGGGTACTACACCAGAGCGTCGGGAAGGGACGCCAGGCCTACACCGGAGCATCAGGTCGGGATACCGGGCCTACCCTGGAGGGTCAGGATGGGGGGCCGGGATCTAACACCGCGTGCCTGTTGGGACAACAGTTAGAACTCCGGCGCATCACAAAGGGTTCTGCCACGGGCCCATAGTACTGCTGTGGGAACGGGTTCTATCCCGGAACGTCGCCTATGGACACCGGGACTACCGCCGAGGGTCAGGTAGGAAGGCTGGTTCTCAACCCGCGTGCTTGTAGGCAGAGCAGGTGTACCCCGGAGTACCAACGGTGGTATACGGGTACTACCTCGAAGTACCGGGCGGGGGTACCGGTACTACCCCGGAGTACTGACGGGGGAACCCTGGCATTACGCCGGAGTACCGGGCGTGGTTACCGGTACTACACCAGAGGGTCGGGAAGGGAAGCCAGGCCTACCCCGGAGCATCAGGTCGGGATACCGGGCCTACCCTGGAGGGTCAGGATGGGGGGCCGGGATCTAACACCGCGTGCCTGTTGGGACAACAGTTAGAACTCCGGCGCATCACAAAGGGTTCTGCCACGGGCCCATAGTACTGTTGTGGGAACGGGTTCTATCCCGGAACATCGCCTATGGACACCGGGCCTAACGCGAAGGGTCAAGTAGGAAGGGTGGGTCTAAACCCGCGCGCCCGTAGGGACAGCAGGTGTACCCCGGAGTACCGACAGGGGTATACGGGTACTAGACCGGAGTACCAACGGGGGTACCGTTACTACCCTGGAGTACCGACGGGGGTATACGGGTACTACCCTGGAGCACCGGGCGGGGTTACGGGTACTACACCAGAGCGTCGGGAAGGGATGCCAGGCCTACACCGGAGCATCAGGTCGGGTTACTGGGCCTACCCTGGAGGGTCAGGATGGGAGGCTGAGATCTAACACCGTGTGCCGTTTGGGACAACAGTTAGAACTCCGGCGCATCACAAAGCTTTCTGCCACTGGCCCATAGTACTGCTGTGGGAGCGGGTTCTATCCCAGAACGTCGCCTAGCGACACCGGGCCTAACGCAAAGGGTCAGGTAGCAAGGGTGTGTCCAAACCCGCGCGCCCGTAGGGACAGCAGGTGTACCCCGGAGTACCAACAGGGGTATACGGGTGCTACACCAGAGTACCAACGGGGGTACCGGTACTACTCTGGAGTACTGACGGGGGTACCCTGGCATTGAGCCCGAGCACCGGGCGGAATTAATGGTACCACACCAGAGCATCGGGAAGGGACGCCAGGCCTACCCCGGAGCATCAGGTCGGGATACCGGGCCTACCCTGGAGGGTCAGGATGGGGGGCCGGGATCTAACACCGCGTGCCTGTTGGGACAACAGTTAGAACTCCGGCGCATCACAAAGGGTTCTGCCACTGGCCCATAGTACTGTTGTGGGAACATGTTCTAACCCGGAACATCGCCTATGGACACCGGGACTACCGCCGAGGGTCAGGTAGGAAGGCTGGTTCTCAACCCGCGTGCTTGTAGGCACAGCAGGTGTACCCCGGAGTACCGACGGGGGTATACGGGTACTACACCGGAGTACCAACGGGGGTACCGGTACTACTCCGGAGTACCGACGGGGGTATACGGGTACTAACTCGGAGCACCGGGCGGGGTTACTGGTACTACACCGTAGTACCAACGGGGATACCGGTACTACTCTGGAGTACTGACGGGGGTACCCTGGCATTGCGCTGGAGCACCGGGCGGAATTAATGGTACTACACCAGAGCGTCGGGAAGGGACGCCAGGCCTACCCCGGAGCATCAGGTCGGGATACCGGGCCTACCCTGGAGGGTCAGGATGGGGGGCCGGGATCTAACACCGCGTGCCTGTTGGGACAACAGTTAGAACTCCGGCGCATCACAAAGGGTTCTGCCACGGGCCCATAGTACTGGTGTGGGAACGGGTTCTATCCCGGAACATCGCCTATGGACACCGGGCCTACCGCCGAGGGTCAGGTAGGAAGGCTGGTTCTCAACCCGCGTGCTTGTAGGCACAGCAGGTGTACCCCGGAGTACCGACAGGGGTATACGGGTACTAGACCGGAGTACCAACGGGGGTACCGTTACTACCCTGGAGTACCGACGGGGGTATACGGGTACTACCCTGGAGCACCGGGCGGGGTTACGGGTACTACACCAGAGCGTCGGGAAGGGACGCCAGGCCTACACCGGAGCATCAGGTCGGGATACCGGGCCTACCCTGGAGGGTCAGGATGGGGGGCCGGGATCTAACACCGCGTGCCTGTTGGGACAACAGTTAGAACTCCGGCGCATCACAAAGGGTTCTGCCACGGGCCCATAGTACTGCTGTGGGAACGGGTTCTATCCCGGAACGTCGCCTATGGACACCGGGCCTACCGCCGAGGGTCAGGTAGGAAGGCTGGTTCTCAACCCGCGTGCTTGTAGGCAGAGCAGGTGTACCCCGGAGTACCAACGGTGGTATACGGGTACTACCTCGAAGTACCGGGCGGGGGTACCGGTACTACCCCGGAGTACTGACGGGGGAACCCTGGCATTACGCCGGAGTACCGGGCGTGGTTACCGGTACTACACCAGAGGGTCGGGAAGGGAAGCCAGGCCTACCCCGGAGCATCAGGTCGGGATACCGGGCCTACCCTGGAGGGTCAGGATGGGGGGCCGGGATCTAACACCGCGTGCCTGTTGGGACAACAGTTAGAACTCCGGCGCATCACAAAGGGTTCTGCCACGGGCCCATAGTACTGGTGTGGGAACGGGTTCTATCCCGGAACATCGCCTATGGACACCGGGCCTACCGCCGAGGGTCAGGTAGGAAGGCTGGTTCTCATCCCGCGTGCTTGTAGGCACAGCAGGTGTACCCCGGAGTACCAACGGTGGTATACGGGTACTACCTCGAAGTACCGGGCGGGGGTACCGGTACTACCCCGGAGTACTGACGGGGGAACCCTGGCATTACGCTGGAGTACCGGGCGTGGTTACCGGTACTACACCAGAGTGTCGGGAAGGGAAGCTAGGCCTACCCCGGAGCATCAGGTCGGGATACCGGGCCTACCCTGGAGGGTCAGGATGGGGGGCCGGGATCTAACACCGCGTGCCTGTTGGGACAACAGTTAGAACTCCGGCGCATCACAAAGGGTTCTGCCACGGGCCCATAGTACTGGTGTGGGAACGGGTTCTATCCCGGAACGTCGCCTATGGACACCGGGCCTAACGCGAAGGGTCAAGTAGGAAGGGTGGGTCTAAACCCGCGCGCCCGTAGGGACAGCAGGTGTACCCCGGAGTACCGACAGGGGTATACGGGTACTAGACCGGAGTACCAACGGGGGTACCGTTACTACCCTGGAGTACCGACGGGGGTATACGGGTACTACCCTGGAGCACCGGGCGGGGTTACGGGTACTACACCAGAGCGTCGGGAAGGGACGCCAGGCCTACACCGGAGCATCAGGTCGGGATACTGGGCCTACCCTGGAGGGTCAGGATGGGAGGCTGAGATCTAACACCGTGTGCCGTTTGGGACAACAGTTAGAACTCCGGCGCATCACAAAGCTTTCTGCCACTGGCCCATAGTACTGCTGTGGGAGCGGGTTCTATCCCAGAACGTCGCCTATGGACACCGGGCCTAACGCAAAGGGTTCAGGTAGCAAGGGTGTGTCCAAACCCGCGCGCCCGTAGGGACAGCAGGTGTACCCCGGAGTACCGACAGGGGTATACGGGTGCTACACCGGAGTACCAACGGGGGTACCGGTACTACTCTGGAGTACTGACGGGGGTACCCTGGCATTGAGCCCGAGCACCGGGTGGAATTAATGGTACCACACCAGAGCATCGGGAAGGGACGCCAGGCCTACCCCGGAGCATCAGGTCGGGATACCGGGCCTACCCTGGAGGGTCAGGATGGGGGGCCGGGATCTAACACCGCGTGCCTGTTGGGACAACAGTTAGAACTCCGGCACATCACAAAGGGTTCTGCCACGGGCCCATAGTACTGGTGTGGGAACGGGTTCTATCCCGGAACATCGCCTATGGACACCGGGACTACCGCCGAGGGTCAGGTAGAAAGGCTGGTTCTCAACCCGCGTGCTTGTAGGCACAGCAGGTGTACCCCGGAGTACCGACGGGGGTATACGGGTACTACACCGGAGTACCAACGGGGGTACCGGTACTACTCCGGAGTACCGACGGGGGTATACGGGTACTACCTCGGAGCACCGGGCGTGGTTACTGGTACTACACCAGAGCGTCGGGAAGGGACAGCAGGCCTACCCTAGAGCTTCAGATAAGGATACCGGGCCTACCCTGGAGGGTCAAGATGGGAGGCTGAGATCTAACACCGCGCGCCCGTTGGAAAAACAGTTAGAACTCCGGTGCATCACAAAGGGTTCTGCCACTGGCCCATAGTACTGTTGTGGGAACATGTTCTAACCCGGAACATCGCCTATGGACACCGGGCCTAACGCGAAGGGTCAAGTAGGAAGGGTGGATCTAAACCCGCGCGCCCGTAGGGACAGCAGGTGTACCCCGGAGTACCGACAGGGGTATACGGGTACTAGACCGGAGTACCAACGGGGGTACCGTTACTACCCTGGAGTACCGACGGGGGTATACGGGTACTACCCTGGAGCACCGTGCGGGGTTACGGGTACTACACCAGAGCGTCGGGAAGGGACGCCAGGCCTACACCGGAGCATCAGGTTGGGATACCGGGCCTACCCTGGAGGGTCAGGATGGGAGGCTGAGATCTAACACCACGTGCCGTTTGGGACAACAGTTAGAACTCCGGCGCATCACAAACCTTTCTGCCACTGGCCCATAGTACTGCTGTGGGAGCGGGTTCTATCCCAGAACGTCGCCTAGCGACACCGGGCCTTACGCAAAGGGTCAGGTAGCAAGGGTGTGTCCAAACCCGCGCGCCCGTAGGGACAGCAGGTGTACCCCGGAGTACCGACGCGGGTATGAGGGTGCTACACCGGAGTACCAACGGGGGTACCGGTACTACTCTGGAGTACTGACGGGGGTACCCTGGCATTGCGCCAGAGCACCAGGCGGAATTAATGGTACCACACCAGAGCGTCAGGAAGGGACGCCAGGCCTACCCCGGAGCATCAGGTCGGGATACCGGGCCTACCCTGGAGGGTCAGGATGGGGGGCCGGGATCTAACACCGCGTGCCTGTTGGGACAACAGTTAGAACTCCGGCACATCACAAAGGGTTCTGCCACGGGCCCATAGTACTGGTGTGGGAACGGGTTCTATCCCGGAACATCGCCTATGGACACCGGGCCTACCGCCGAGGGTCAGGTAGGAAGGCTGGTTCTCAACCCGCGTGCTTGTAGGCACAGCAGGTGTACCCCGGAGTACCGACGGGGGTATACGGGTACTACACCGGAGTACCAACGGGGGTACCGGTACTACTCCGGAGTACCGACGGGGGTATACGGGTACTACCTCGGAGCACCGGGCGTGGTTACTGGTACTACACCAGAGCGTCGGGAAGGGACGCCAGGCCTACACCGGAGCATCAGGTCGGGATACTGGGCCTACCCTGGAGGGTCAGGATGGGAGGCTGAGATCTAACACCGTGTGCCGTTTGGGACAACAGTTAGAACCCCGGCGCATCACAAAGCTTTCTGCCACTGGCCCATAGTACTGCTGTGGGAGCGCGTTCTATCCCAGAACGTCGCCTAGCGACACCGGGCCTACCGCCGAGGTTCAGGTAGGAAGGCTGGTTCTCAACCCGCGTGCTTGTAGGCACAGCAGGTGTACCCCGGAGTACCGACAGGGGTATGCGGGTGCTACACCAGAGTACCAACGGGGGTACCGGTACTACTATGGAGTACTGAAGGGGGTACCCTGGCATTGCGCCCGAGCACCGGGCGGAATTAATGGTACCACACCAGAGCATCGGGAAGGGACGCCAGGCCTACCCCGGAGCATCAGGTCGGGATACCGGGCCTACCCTGGAGGGTCAGGATGGGGGGCCGGGATCTAACACCGCGTGCCTGTTGGGACAACAGTTAGAACTCCGGCGCATCACAAAGGGTTCTGCCACGGGCCCATAGTACTGGTGTGGGAACGGGTTCTATCCCGGAACGTCGCCTATGGACACCGGGCCTACCGCCGAGGGTCAGGTAGGAAGGCTGGTTCTCAACCCGCGTACTTGTAGGCCAGCAGGTGTACCCCGGAGTACCGACGGGGGTATGCGGGTGCTACACCGGAGTACCAACGGGGGTACCGGTACTACTCCGCAGTACCGACGGGGGTATACGGGTACTACCTCGGAGCACCGGGCGGGGTTACTGGTACTACACCGGAGTACCAACGGGGATACCGGTACTACTCTGGAGTACTGACGGGGGTACCCTGGCATTGCGCCAGAGCACCGGGCGGAATTAATGGTACTACACCAGAGCGTCGGGAAGGGACGCCAGGCCTACACCGGAGCATCAGGTCGGGATACTGAGCCTACCCTGGAGGGTCAGGATGGGAGACTGAGATCTAACACCGTGTGCCGTTTGGGACAACAGTTAGAACTCCGGCGCATCACAAAGCTTTCTGCCACTGGCCCATAGTACTGCTGTGGGAGCGGGTTCTATCCCAGAACGTCGCCTAGCGACACCGGGCCTAACGCAAAGGGTCAGGTAGCAAGGGTGTGTCCAAACCCGCGCGCCCGTAGGGACAGCAGGTGTACCCCGGAGTACCGACGCGGATATGCGGGTGCTACACCAGAGTACCAACGGGGGTACCGGTACTACTCTGGAGTACTGACGGGGGTACCCTGGCATTGCGCCGGAGCACCGGGCGGAATTAATGGTACCACACCAGAGGGTTGGGAAGGGAAGCCAGGCCTACCCCGGAGCATCAGGTCGGGATACCGGGCCTACCCTGGAGGGTCAGGATGGGGGGCCGGGATCTAACACCGCGTGCCTGTTGGGACAACAGTTAGAACTCCGGCGCATCACAAAGGGTTCTGCCACGGGCCCATAGTACTGGTGTGGGAACGGGTTCTATCCCGGAACGTCGCCTATGGACACCGGGCCTACCGCCGAGGGTCAGGTAGGAAGGCTGGTTCTCAACCCGCGTGCTTGTAGGCACAGCAGGTGTACCCCGGAGTACCAACGGTGGTATACGGGTACTACCTCGAAGTACCGGGCGGGGGTACCGGTACTACCCCGGAGTACTGACGGGGGAACCCTGGCATTACGCTGGAGTACCGGGCGTGGTTACCGGTACTACACCAGAGCGTCGGGAAGGGAAGCCAGGCCTACCCCGGAGCATCAGGTCGGGATACCGGGCCTACCCTGGAGGGTCAGGATGGGGGGCCGGGATCTAACACCGCGTGCCTGTTGGGACAACAGTTAGAACTCCGGCGCATCACAAAGGGTTCTGCCACTGGCCCATAGTACTGTTGTGGGAACATGTTCTAACCCGGAACATCGCATATGGACACCGGGCCTAACGCGAAGGGTCAAGTAGGAAGGGTGGGTCTAAACCCGCGCGCCCGTAGGGACAGCAGGTGTACCCCGGAGTACCGACAGGGGTATACGGGTGCTACACCGGAGTACCAACGGGGGTACCGTTACTACCCTGGAGTACCGACGGGGGTATACGGGTACTACCCTGGAGCACCGGGCGGGGTTACGGGTACTACACCAGAGCGTCGGGAAGGGATGCCAGGCCTACACCAGAGCATCAGGTCGGGTTACTGGGCCTACCCTGGAGGGTCAGGATGGGAGGCTGAGATCTAACACCGTGTGCCGTTTGGGACAACAGTTAGAACTCCGGCGCATCACAAAGCTTTCTGCCACTGGCCCATAGTACTGCTGTGGGAGCGGGTTCTATCCCAGAACGTCGCCTAGCGACACCGGGCCTAACGCAAAGGGTCAGGTAGCAAGGGTGTGTCCAAACCCGCGCGCCCGTAGGGACAGCAGGTGTACCCCGGAGTACCAACAGGGGTATACGGGTGCTACACCAGAGTACCAACGGGGGTACCGGTACTACTCTGGAGTACTGACGGGGGTACCCTGGCATTGAGCCCGAGCACCGGGCGGAATTAATGGTACCACACCAGAGCATCGGGAAGGGACGCCAGGCCTACCCCGGAGCATCAGGTCGGGATACCGGGCCTACCCTGGAGGGTCAGGATGGGGGGCCGGGATCTAACACCGCGTGCCTGTTGGGACAACAGTTAGAACTCCGGCGCATCACAAAGGGTTCTGCCACTGGCCCATAGTACTGTTGTGGGAACATGTTCTAACCCGGAACATCGCCTATGGACACCGGGACTACCGCCGAGGGTCAGGTAGGAAGGCTGGTTCTCAACCCGCGTGCTTGTAGGCACAGCAGGTGTACCCCGGAGTACCGACGGGGGTATACGGGTACTACACCGGAGTACCAACGGGGGTACCGGTACTACTCCGGAGTACCGACGGGGGTATACGGGTACTAACTCGGAGCACCGGGCGGGGTTACTGGTACTACACCGGAGTACCAACGGGGATACCGGTACTACTCTGGAGTACTGACGGGGGTACCCTGGCATTACGACGGAGCACCGGGCGGAATTAATGGTACTACACCAGAGCGTCGGGAAGGGACGCCAGGCCTACACCGGAGCATCAGGTCGGGATACCGGGCCTACCCTGGAGGGTCAGGAAGGGGGGCCGGGATCTAACACCGCGTGCCTGTTGGGACAACAGTTAGAACTCTGGCGCATCACAAAGGGTTCTGCCACGGGCCCATAGTACTGCTGTGGGAACGGGTTCTATCCCGGAACGTCGCCTATGGACACCGGGCCTACCGCCGAGGGTCAGGTAGGAAGGCTGGTTCTCAACCCGCGTGCTTGTAGGCACAGCAGGTGTACCCCGGAGTACCAACGGTGGTATATGGGTACTACCTCGAAGTACCGGGCGGGGGTACCGGTACTACCCCGGAGTACTGACGGGGGAACCCTGGCATTACGCTGGAGTAGCGGGCGTGGTTACCGGTACTACACCAGAGGGTCGGGAAGGGAAGCCAGGCCTACCCCGGAGCATCAGGTCGGGATACCGGGCCTACCCTGGAGGGTCAGGATGGGGGGCCGGGATCTAACACCGCGTGCCTGTTGGGACAACAGTTAGAACTCCGGCGCATCACAAAGGGTTCTGCCACTGGCCCATAGTACTGTTGTGGGAACATGTTCTAACCCGGAACATCGCCTATGGACACCGGGCCTAACGCGAAGGGTCAAGTAGGAAGGGTGGGTCTAAACCCGCGCGCCCGTAGGCACAGCAGGTGTACCCCGGAGTACCGACGCGGGTATGAGGGTGCTACACCGGAGTACCAACGGGGGTACCGTTACTACCCTGGAGTACCGACGGGGGTATACGGATACTACCCTGGAGCACCGGGCGGGGTTACGGGTACTACACCAGAGCGTCGGGAAGGGAAGCCAGGCCTACCCCGGAGCATCAGGTCGGGATACTGGGCCTACCCTGGAGGGTCAGGATGGGGGGCCGGGATCTAACACCGCGTGCCTGTTGGGACAACAGTTAGAACTCCGGCGCATCACAAAGGGTTCTGCCACGGGCCCATAGTACTGGTGTGGGAACGGGTTCTATCCCGGAACGTCGCCTATGGACACCGGGCCTACCGCCGAGGGTCAGGTAGGAAGGCTGGTTCTCAACCCGCGTGCTTGTAGGCACAGCAGGTGTACCCCGGAGTACCGACGGGGGTATACGGGTACTACACCGGAGTACCAACGGGGGTACCGGTACTACTCCGGAGTACCGACGGGGGTATACGGGTACTACCTCGGAGCACCGGGCGGGGTTACTGGTACTACACCAGAGCGTCGGGAGGGGACAGCAGGCCTACCCTAGAGCTTCAGATAAGGATACCGGGCCTACCCTGGAGGGTCAAGATGGGAGGCTGAGATCTAACACCGCGCGCACGTTGGAACAACAATTAGAACTCCGGTGCATCACAAAGGGTTCTGCCACTGGCCCATAGTACTGTTGTGGGAATATGTTCTAACCCAGAACATCGCCTATGGACACCGGGCCTAACGCGAAGGGTCAAGTAGGAAGGGTGGGTCTAAACCCGCGCGCCCATAGGCACAGCAGGTGTACCCCGGAGTACCGACAGGGGTATACGGGTACTACACCGGAGTACCAACGGGGGTACCGGTACTACCCTGGAGTACCGACGGGGGTATATGGGTACTACCCTGGAGCACCGGGCGGGGTTACGGGTACTACACCAGAGCGTCGGGAAGGGACGCCAGGCCTACACCGGAGCATCAGGTTGGGATACCGGGCCTACCCTGGAGGGTCAGGATGGGGGGCCGGGATCTAACACCGCGTGCCTGTTGGGACAACAGTTAGAACTCCGGCGCATCACAAAGGGTTCTGCCACTGGCCCATAGTACTGTTGTGGGAACATGTTCTAACCCGGAACATCGCCTATGGACACCGGGCCTACCGCCGAGGGTCAGGTAGGAAGGCTGGTTCTCAACCCGCGTGCTTGTAGGCACAGCAGGTGTACCCCGGAGTACCAACGGTGGTATATGGGTACTACGTCGAAGTACCGGGCGGGGGTACCGGTACTACCACGGAGTACTGACGGGGGAACCCTGGCATTACGCCGGAGTACCGGGCGTGGTTACCGGTACTACACCAGAGCGTCGGGAAGGGAAGCCAGGCCTACCCCGGAGCATCAGGTCGGGATACCAGGCCTACCCTGGAGGGTCAGGATGGGGGGCCGGGATCTAACACCGCGTGCCTGTTGGGACAACAGTTAGAACTCCGGCGCATCACAAAGGGTTCTGCCACTGGCCCATAGTACTCTTGTGGGAACATGTTCTAACCCGGAACATCGCCTATGGACACCGGGCCTAACGCGAAGGGTCAAGTAGGAAGGGTGGGTCTAAACCCGCGCGCCCGTAGGGACAGCAGGTGTACCCCGGAGTACCGACAGGGGTATACGGGTACTAGACCGGAGTACCAACGGGGGTACCGTTACTACCCTGGAGTACCGACGGGGGTATACGGGTACTACCCTGGAGCACCGGGCGGGGTTACGGGTACTACACCAGAGCGTCGGGAAGGGATGCCAGGCCTACACCGGAGCATCAGGTCGGGATACTGGGCCTACCCTGGAGGGTCAGGATGGGAGGCTGAGATCTAACACCGTGTGCCGTTTGGGACAACAGTTAGAACTCCGGCGCATCACAAAGCTTTCTGCCACTGGCCCATAGTACTGCTGTGGGAGCGGGTTCTATCCCAGAACGTCGCCTATGGACACCGGGCCTAACGCAAAGGGTTCAGGTAGCAAGGGTGTGTCCAAACCCGCGCGCCCGTAGGGACAGCAGGTGTACCCCGGAGTACCGACAGGGGTATACGGGTGCTACACCGGAGTACCAACGGGGGTACCGGTACTACTCTGGAGTACTGACGGGGGTACCCTGGCATTGCGCCGGAGCACCGGGCGGAATTAATGGTACCACACCAGAGCGTCGGGAAGGGACGCCAGGCCTACACCGGAGCATCAGGTCGGGATACCGGGCCTATCCTGGAGGGTCAGGATGGGGGGCCGGGATCTAACACCGCGTGCCTGTTGGGACAACAGTTAGAACTCCGGCGCATCACAAAGGGTTCTGCCACTGGCCCATAGTACTGCTGTGGGAACGGGTTCTATCCCGGAACATCGCCTATGGACACCGGGACTACCGCCGAGGGTCAGGTAGGAAGGCTGGTTCTCAACCCGCGTGCTTGTAGGCACAGCAGGTGTACCCCGGAGTACCGACGGGGGTATACGGGTACTACCTCGAAGTACCGGGCGGGGGTACCGGTACTACCCCGGAGTACTGACGGGGGAACACTGGCATTACGCCGGAGTACCGGGCGTGGTTACCGGTACTACACCAGAGGGTCGGGAAGGGAAGCCAGGCCTACCCCGGAGCATCAGGTCGGGATACCGGGCCTACCCTGGAGGGTCAGGATGGGGGGCCGGGATCTAACACCGCGTGCCTGTTGGGACAACAGTTAGAACTCCGGCGCCTCACAAAGGGTTCTGCCACGGGCCCATAGTACTGGTGTGGGAACGGGTTCTATCCCGGAACGTCGCCTATGGACACCGGGACTACCGCCGAGGGTCAGGTAGGAAGGCTGGTTCTCAACCCGTGTGCTTGTAGGCAGAGCAGGTGTACCCCGGAGTACCAACGGTGGTATACGGGTACTACCTCGAAGTACCGGGCGGGGGTACCGGTACTACCCCGGAGTACTGACGGGGGAACCCTGGCATTACGCTGGAGTACCGGGCGTGGTTACCGGTACTACACCAGAGCGTCGGGAAGGGAAGCCAGGCCTACCCCGGAGCATCAGGTCGGGATACCGGGCCTACCCTGGAGGGTCAGGATGGGGGGCCGGGATCTAACACCGCGTGCCTGTTGGGACAACAGTTAGAACTCCGGCGCATCACAAAGGGTTCTGCCACTGGCCCATAGTACTGTTGTGGGAACATGTTCTAACCCGGAACATCGCCTATGGACACCGGGCCTAACGCGAAGGGTCAAGTAGGAAGGGTGGGTCTAAACCCGCGCGCCCGTAGGGACAGCAGGTGTACCCCGGAGTACCGACAGGGGTATACGGGTACTAGACCGGAGTACCAACGGGGGTACCGGTACTACCCTGGAGTACCGACGGGGGTATACGGGTACTACCCTGGAGCACCGGGCGGGGTTACGGGTACTACACCAGAGCGTCGGGAAGGGACGCCAGGCCTACACCGGAGCATCAGGTCGGGATACTGGGCCTACCCTGGAGGGTCAGGATGGGAGGCTGAGATCTAACACCGTGTGCCGTTTGGGACAACAGTTAGAACTCCGGCGCATCACAAAGCTTTCTGCCACTGGCCCATAGTACTGCTGTGGGAGCGGGTTCTATCCCAGAACGTCGCCTATGGACACCGGGCCTAACGCAAAGGGTTCAGGTAGCAAGGGTGTGTCCAAACCCGCGCGCCCGTAGGGACAGCAGGTGTACCCCGGAGTACCGACAGGGGTATACGGGTGCTACACCGGAGTACCAACGGGGGTACCGGTACTACTCTGGAGTACTGACGGGGGTACCCTGGCATTGAGCCCGAGCACCGGGTGGAATTAATGGTACCACACCAGAGCATCGGGAAGGGACGCCAGGCCTACCCCGGAGCATCAGGTCGGGATACCGGGCCTACCCTGGAGGGTCAGGATGGGGGGCCGGGATCTAACACCGCGTGCCTGTTGGGACAACAGTTAGAACTCTGGCGCATCACAAAGGGTTCTGCAACGGGCCCATAGTACTGCTGTGGGAACGGGTTCTATCCCGGAACGTCGCCTATGGACACCGGGCCTACCGCCGAGGGTCAGGTAGGAAGGCTGGTTCTCAACCCGCGTGCTTGTAGGCACAGCAGGTGTACCCCGGAGTACCGACGGGGGTATACGGGTACTACACCGGAGTACCAACGGGGGTACCGGTACTACTCCGGAGTACCGACGGGGGTATACGGGTACTACCTCGGAGCACCGGGCGTGGTTACTGGTACTACACCAGAGCGTCGGGAAGGGACAGCAGGCCTACCCTAGAGCTTCAGATAAGGATACCGGGCCTACCCTGGAGGGTCAAGATGGGAGGCTGAGATCTAACACCGCGCGCCCGTTGGAAAAACAGTTAGAACTCCGGTGCATCACAAAGGGTTCTGCCACTGGCCCATAGTACTGTTGTGGGAACATGTTCTAACCCGGAACGTCGCCTATGGACACCGGGCCTAACGCGAAGGGTCAAGTAGGAAGGGTGGGTCTAAACCCGCGCGCCCGTAGGGACAGCAGGTGTACCCCGGAGTACCGACAGGGGTATACGGGTACTACACCGGAGTACCAACGGGGGTACCGGTACTACCCTGGAGTACCGACGGGGGTATATGGGTACTACCCTGGAGCACCGTGCGGGGTTACGGGTACTACACCAGAGCGTCGGGAAGGGACGCCAGGCCTACACCGGAGCATCAGGTTGGGATACCGGGCCTACCCTGGAGGGTCAGGATGGGAGGCTGAGATCTAACACCACGTGCCGTTTGGGACAACAGTTAGAACTCCGGCGCATCACAAACCTTTCTGCCACTGGCCCATAGTACTGCTGTGGGAGCGGGTTCTATCCCAGAACGTCGCCTAGCGACACCGGGCCTTACGCAAAGGGTCAGGTAGCAAGGGTGTGTCCAAACCCGCGCGCCCGTAGGGACAGCAGGTGTACCCCGGAGTACCGACGCGGGTATGAGGGTGCTACACCGGAGTACCAACGGGGGTACCGGTACTACTCTGGAGTACTGACGGGGGTACCCTGGCATTGCGCCAGAGCACCGGGCGGAATTAATGGTACCACACCAGAGCGTCAGGAAGGGACGCCAGGCCTACCCCGGAGCATCAGGTCGGGATACCGGGCCTACCCTGGAGGGTCAGGATGGGGGGCCGGGATCTAACACCGCGTGCCTGTTGGGACAACAGTTAGAACTCCGGCACATCACAAAGGGTTCTGCCACGGGCCCATAGTACTGGTGTGGGAACGGGTTCTATCCCGGAACATCGCCTATGGACACCGGGCCTACCGCCGAGGGTCAGGTAGGAAGGCTGGTTCTCAACCCGCGTGCTTGTAGGCACAGCAGGTGTACCCCGGAGTACCGACGGGGGTATACGGGTACTACACCGGAGTACCAACGGGGGTACCGGTACTACTCCGGAGTACCGACGGGGGTATACGGGTACTACCTCGGAGCACCGGGCGTGGTTACTGGTACTACACCAGAGCGTCGGGAAGGGACACCAGGCCTACCCTAGAGCTTCAGATAAGGATACCGGGCCTACCCTGGAGGGTCAAGATGGGAGGCTGAGATCTAACACCGCGCGCCCGTTGGAACAACAGTTAGAACTCCGGTGCATCACAAAGGGTTCTGCCACTGGCCCATAGTACTCTTGTGGGAACATGTTCTAACCCGGAACATCGCCTATGGACACCGGGCCTAACGCGAAGGGTCAAGTAGGAAGGGTGGGTCTAAACCCGCGCACCCGTAGGGACAGCAGGTGTACCCCGGAGTACCGACAGGGGTATACGGGTACTACACCGGAGTACCAACGGGGGTACCGTTACTACTCTGGAGTACCGACGGGGGTATACGGGTACTACCCTGGAGCACCGGGCGGGGTTACGGGTACTACACCAGAGCGTCGGGAAAGGACGCCAGGCCTACACCGGAGCATCAGGTCGGGATACTGGGCCTACCCTGGAGGGTCAGGATGGGAGGCTGAGATCTAACACCGTGTGCCATTTGGGACAACAGTTAGAACCCCGGCGCATCACAAAGCTTTCTGCCACTGGCCCATAGTACTGCTGTGGGAGCGCGTTCTATCCCAGAACGTCGCCTAGCGACACCGGGCCTACCGCCGAGGTTCAGGTAGGAAGGCTGGTTCTCAACCCGCGTGCTTGTAGGCACAGCAGGTGTACCCCGGAGTACCGACAGGGGTATGCGGGTGCTACACCAGAGTACCAACGGGGGTACCGGTACTACTATGGAGTACTGAAGGGGGTACCCTGGCATTGCGCCCGAGCACCGGGCGGAATTAATGGTACCACACCAGAGCATCGGGAAGGGACGCCAGGCCTACCCCGGAGCATCAGGTCGGGATACCGGGCCTACCCTGGAGGGTCAGGATGGGGTCCGGGATCTAACACCGCGTGCCTGTTGGGACAACAGTTAGAACTCCGGCGCATCACAAAGGGTTCTGCCACGGGCCCATAGTACTGGTGTGGGAACGGGTTCTATCCCGGAACGTCGCCTATGGACACCGGGCCTACCGCCGAGGGTCAGGTAGGAAGGCTGGTTCTCAACCCGCGTACTTGTAGGCCAGCAGGTGTACCCCGGAGTACCGACGGGGGTATGCGGGTGCTACACCGGAGTACCAACGGGGGTACCGGTACTACTCCGCAGTACCGAAGGGGGTATACGGGTACTACCTCGGAGCACCGGGCGGGGTTACTGGTACTACACCGGAGTACCAACGGGGATACCGGTACTACTCTGGAGTACTGACGGGGGTACCCTGTCATTGCGCCAGAGCACCGGGCGGAATTAATGGTACTACACCAGAGCGTCGGGAAGGGACGCCAGGCCTACACCGGAGCATCAGGTCGGGATACTGAGCCTACCCTGGAGGGTCAGGATGGGAGACTGAGATCTAACACCGTGTGCCGTTTGGGACAACAGTTAGAACTCCGGCGCATCACAAAGCTTTCTGCCACTGGCCCATAGTACTGCTGTGGGAGCGGGTTCTATCCCAGAACGTCGCCTAGCGACACCGGGCCTAACGCAAAGGGTCAGGTAGCAAGGGTGTGTCCAAACCCGCGCGCCCGTAGGGACAGCAGGTGTACCCCGGAGTACCGACGCGGATATGCGGGTGCTACACCAGAGTACCAACGGGGGTACCGGTACTACTCTGGAGTACTGACGGGGGTACCCTGGCATTGCGCCGGAGCACCGGGCGGAATTAATGGTACCACACCAGAGGGTCGGGAAGGGAAGCCAGGCCTACCCCGGAGCATCAGGTCGGGATACCGGGCCTACCCTGGAGGGTCAGGATGGGGGGCCGGGATCTAACACCGCGTGCCTGTTGGGACAACAGTTAGAACTCCGGCGCATCACAAAGGGTTCTGCCACGGGCCCATAGTACTGGTGTGGGAACATGTTCTATCCCGGAACATCGCCTATGGACACCGGGCCTACCGCCGAGGGTCAGGTAGGAAGGCTGGTTCTCAACCCGCGTGCTTGTAGGCACAGCAGGTGTACCCCGGAGTACCAACGGTGGTATACGGGTACTACCTCGAAGTACCGGGCGGGGGTACCGGTACTACCCCGGAGTACTGACGGGGGAACCCTGGCATTACGCTGGAGTACCGGGCGTGGTTACCGGTACTACACCAGAGCGTCGGGAAGGGAAGCCAGGCCTACCCCGGAGCATCAGGTCGGGATACCGGGCCTACCCTGGAGGGTCAGGATGGGGGGCCGGGATCTAACACCGCGTGCCTGTTGGGACAACAGTTAGAACTCCGGCGCATCACAAAGGGTTCTGCCACTGGCCCATAGTACTGTTGTGGGAACATGTTCTAACCCGGAACATCGCATATGGACACCGGGCCTAACGCGAAGGGTCAAGTAGGAAGGGTGGGTCTAAACCCGCGCGCCCGTAGGGACAGCAGGTGTACCCCGGAGTACCGACAGGGGTATACGGGTACTAGACCGGAGTACCAACGGGGGTACCGTTACTACCCTGGAGTACCGACGGGGGTATACGGGTACTACCCTGGAGCACCGGGCGGGGTTACGGGTACTACACCAGAGCGTCGGGAAGGGACGCCAGGCCTACACCGGAGCATCAGGTCGGGATACCGGGCCTACCCTGGAGGGTCAGGATGGGGGGCCGGGATCTAACACCGCGTGCCTGTTGGGACAACAGTTAGAACTCCGGCGCATCACAAAGGGTTCTGCCACGGGCCCATAGTACTGCTGTGGGAACGGGTTCTATCCCGGAACGTCGCCTATGGACACCGGGACTACCGCCGAGGGTCAGGTAGGAAGGCTGGTTCTCAACCCGCGTGCTTGTAGGCAGAGCAGGTGTACCCCGGAGTACCAACGGTGGTATACGGGTACTACCTCGAAGTACTGGGCGGGGGTACCGGTACTACCCCGGAGTACTGACGGGGGAACCCTGGCATTACGCCGGAGTACCGGGCGTGGTTACCGGTACTACACCAGAGGGTCGGGAAGGGAAGCCAGGCCTACCCCGGAGCATCAGGTCGGGATACCGGGCCTACCCTGGAGGGTCAGGATGGGGGGCCGGGATCTAACACCGCGTGCCTGTTGGGACAACAGTTAGAACTCCGGCGCATCACAAAGGGTTCTGCCACGGGCCCATAGTACTGGTGTGGGAACGGGTTCTATCCCGGAACATCGCCTATGGACACCGGGCCTACCGCCGAGGGTCAGGTAGGAAGGCTGGTTCTCATCCCGCGTGCTTGTAGGCACAGCAGGTGTACCCCGGAGTACCAACGGTGGTATACGGGTACTACCTCGAAGTACTGGGCGGGGGTACCGGTACTACCCCGGAGTACTGACGGGGGAACCCTGGCATTACGCCGGAGTACCGGGCGTGGTTACCGGTACTACACCAGAGGGTCGGGAAGGGAAGCCAGGCCTACCCCGGAGCATCAGGTCGGGATACCGGGCCTACCCTGGAGGGTCAGGATGGGGGGCCGGGATCTAACACCGCGTGCCTGTTGGGACAACAGTTAGAACTCCGGCGCATCACAAAGGGTTCTGCCACTGGCCCATAGTACTGTTGTGGGAACATGTTCTAACCCGGAACATCGCATATGGACACCGGGCCTAACGCGAAGGGTCAAGTAGGAAGGGTGGGTCTAAACCCGCGCGCCCGTAGGGACAGCAGGTGTACCCCGGAGTACCGACAGGGGTATACGGGTACTAGACCGGAGTACCAACGGGGGTACCGTTACTACCCTGGAGTACCGACGGGGGTATACGGGTACTACCCTGGAGCACCGGGCGGGGTTACGGGTACTACACCAGAGCGTCGGGAAGGGACGCCAGGCCTACACCGGAGCATCAGGTCGGGATACCGGGCCTACCCTGGAGGGTCAGGATGGGGGGCCGGGATCTAACACCGCGTGCCTGTTGGGACAACAGTTAGAACTCCGGCGCATCACAAAGGGTTCTGCCACGGGCCCATAGTACTGGTGTGGGAACGGGTTCTATCCCGGAACATCGCCTATGGACACCGGGCCTACCGCCGAGGGTCAGGTAGGAAGGCTGGTTCTCATCCCGCGTGCTTGTAGGCACAGCAGGTGTACCCCGGAGTACCGACAGGGGTATACGGGTACTAGACCGGAGTACCAACGGGGGTACCGTTACTACCCTGGAGTACCGACGGGGGTATACGGGTACTACCCTGGAGCACCGGGCGGGGTTACGGGTACTACACCAGAGCGTCGGGAAGGGATGCCAGGCCTACACCGGAGCATCAGGTCGGGTTACTGGGCCTACCCTGGAGGGTCAGGATGGGAGGCTGAGATCTAACACCGTGTGCCGTTTGGGACAACAGTTAGAACTCCGGCGCATCACAAAGCTTTCTGCCACTGGCCCATAGTACTGCTGTGGGAGCGGGTTCTATCCCAGAACGTCGCCTAGCGACACCGGGCCTAACGCAAAGGGTCAGGTAGCAAGGGTGTGTCCAAACCCGCGCGCCCGTAGGGACAGCAGGTGTACCCCGGAGTACCAACAGGGGTATACGGGTGCTACACCAGAGTACCAACGGGGGTACCGGTACTACTCTGGAGTACTGACGGGAGTACCCTGGCATTGAGCCCGAGCACCGGGCGGAATTAATGGTACCACACCAGAGCATCGGGAAGGGACGCCAGGCCTACCCCGGAGCATCAGGTCGGGATACCGGGCCTACCCTGGAGGGTCAGGATGGGGGGCCGGGATCTAACACCGCGTGCCTGTTGGGACAACAGTTAGAACTCCGGCGCATCACAAAGGGTTCTGCCACTGGCCCATAGTACTGTTGTGGGAACATGTTCTAACCCGGAACATCGCCTATGGACACCGGGCCTACCGCCGAGGGTCAGGTAGGAAGGCTGGTTCTCAACCCGCGTGCTTGTAGGCACAGCAGGTGTACCCCGGAGTACCGACGGGGGTATACGGGTACTACACCGGAGTACCAACGGGGGTACCGGTACTACTCCGCAGTACCGACGGGGGTATACGGGTACTAACTCGGAGCACCGGGCGGGGTTACTGGTACTACACCGGAGTACCAACGGGGATACCGGTACTACTCTGGAGTACTGACGGGGGTACCCTGGCATTACGACGGAGCACCGGGCGGAATTAATGGTACTACACCAGAGCGTCGGGAAGGGACGCCAGGCCTACACCGGAGCATCAGGTCGGGATACCGGGCCTACCCTGGAGGGTCAGGAAGGGGGGCCGGGATCTAACACCGCGTGCCTGTTGGGACAACAGTTAGAACTCTGGCGCATCACAAAGGGTTCTGCCACGGGCCCATAGTACTGCTGTGGGAACGGGTTCTATCCCGGAACGTCGCCTATGGACACCGGGCCTACCGCCGAGGGTCAGGTAGGAAGGCTGGTTCTCAACCCGCGTGCTTGTAGGCACAGCAGGTGTACCCCGGAGTACCAACGGTGGTATATGGGTACTACCTCGAAGTACCGGGCGGGGGTACCGGTACTACCCCGGAGTACTGACGGGGGAACCCTGGCATTACGCTGGAGTAGCGGGCGTGGTTACCGGTACTACACCAGAGGGTCGGGAAGGGAAGCCAGGCCTACCCCGGAGCATCAGGTCGGGATACCGGGCCTACCCTGGAGGGTCAGGATGGGGGGCCGGGATCTAACACCGCGTGCCTGTTGGGACAACAGTTAGAACTCCGGCGCATCACAAAGGGTTCTGCCACTGGCCCATAGTACTGTTGCGGGAACATGTTCTAACCCGGAACATCGCCTATGGACACCGGGCCTAACGCGAAGGGTCAAGTAGGAAGGGTGGGTCTAAACCCGCGCGCCCGTAGGCACAGCAGGTGTACCCTGGAGTACCGACGCGGGTATGAGGGTGCTACACCGGAGTACCAACGGGGGTACCGTTACTACCCTGGAGTACCGACGGGGGTATACGGATACTACCCTGGAGCACCGGGCGGGGTTACGGGTACTACACCAGAGGGTCGGGAAGGGAAGCCAGGCCTACCCCGGAGCATCAGGTCGGGATACTGGGCCTACCCTGGAGGGTCAGGATGGGGGGCCGGGATCTAACACCGCGTGCCTGTTGGGACAACAGTTAGAACTCCGGCGCATCACAAAGGGTTCTGCCACGGGCCCATAGTACTGGTGTGGGAACGGGTTCTATCCCGGAACGTCGCCTATGGACACCGGGCCTACCGCCGAGGGTCAGGTAGGAAGGCTGGTTCTCAACCCGCGTGCTTGTAGGCACAGCAGGTGTACCCCGGAGTACCGACGGGGGTATACGGGTACTACACCGGAGTACCAACGGGGGTACCGGTACTACTCCGGAGTACCGACGGGGGTATACGGGTACTACCTCGGAGCACCGGGCGGGGTTACTGGTACTACACCAGAGCGTCGGGAGGGGACAGCAGGCCTACCCTAGAGCTTCAGATAAGGATACCGGGCCTACCCTGGAGGGTCAAGATGGGAGGCTGAGATCTAACACCGCGCGCACGTTGGAACAACAATTAGAACTCCGGTGCATCACAAAGGGTTCTGCCACTGGCCCATAGTACTGTTGTGGGAACATGTTCTAACCCAGAACATCGCCTATGGACACCGGGCCTAACGCGAAGGGTCAAGTAGGAAGGGTGGGTCTAAACCCGCGCGCCCATAGGCACAGCAGGTGTACCCCGGAGTACCGACAGGGGTATACGGGTACTACACCGGAGTACCAACGGGGGTACCGGTACTACCCTGGAGTACCGACGGGGGTATATGGGTACTACCCTGGAGCACCGGGCGGGGTTACGGGTACTACACCAGAGCGTCGGGAAGGGACGCCAGGCCTACACCGGAGCATCAGGTCGGGATACCGGGCCTACCCTGGAGGGTCAGGATGGGGGGCCGGGATCTAACACCGCGTGCCTGTTGGGACAACAGTTAGAACTCCGGCGCATCACAAAGGGTTCTGCCACTGGCCCATAGTACTGTTGTGGGAACATGTTCTAACCCGGAACATCGCCTATGGACAACGGGCCTACCGCCGAGGGTCAGGTAGGAAGGCTGGTTCTCAACCCGCGTGCTTGTAGGCACAGCAGGTGTACCCCGGAGTACCAACGGTGGTATATGGGTACTACGTCGAAGTACCGGGCGGGGGTACCGGTACTACCACGGAGTACTGACGGGGGAACCCTGGCATTACGCCGGAGTACCGGGCGTGGTTACCGGTACTACACCAGAGCGTCGGGAAGGGAAGCCAGGCCTACCCCGGAGCATCAGGTCGGGATACCGGGCCTACCCTGGAGGGTCAGGATGGGGGGCCGGGATCTAACACCGCGTGCCTGTTGGGACAACAGTTAGAACTCCGGCGCATCACAAAGGGTTCTGCCACGGGCCCATAGTACTGGTGTGGGAACGGGTTCTATCCCGGAACATCGCCTATGGACACCGGGCCTACCGCCGAGGGTCAGGTAGGAAGGCTGGTTCTCAACCCGCGTGCTTGTAGGCACAGCAGGTGTACCCCGGAGTACCAACGGTGGTATACGGGTACTACCTCGAAGTACCGGGCGGGGGTACCGGTACTACCCCGGAGTACTGACGGGGGAACCCTGGCATTACGCCGGAGTACCGGGCGTGGTTACCGGTACTACACCAGAGCGTCGGGAAGGGAAGCCAGGCCTACCCCGGAGCATCAGGTCGGGATACCAGGCCTACCCTGGAGGGTCAGGATGGGGGGCCGGGATCTAACACCGCGTGCCTGTTGGGACAACAGTTAGAACTCCGGCGCATCACAAAGGGTTCTGCCACTGGCCCATAGTACTGTTGTGGGAACATGTTCTAACCCGGAACATCGCCTATGGACACCGGGCCTAACGCGAAGGGTCAAGTAGGAAGGGTGGGTCTAAACCCGCGCGCCCGTAGGGACAGCAGGTGTACCCCGGAGTACCGACAGGGGTATACGGGTACTAGACCGGAGTACCAACGGGGGTACCGTTACTACCCTGGAGTACCGACGGGGGTATACGGGTACTACCCTGGAGCACCGGGCGGGGTTACGGGTACTAAACCAGAGCGTCGGGAAGGGATGCCAGGCCTACACCGGAGCATCAGGTCGGGATACTGGGCCTACCCTGGAGGGTCAGGATGGGAGGCTGAGATCTAACACCGTGTGCCGTTTGGGACAACAGTTAGAACTCCGGCGCATCACAAAGCTTTCTGCCACTGGCCCATAGTACTGCTGTGGGAGCGGGTTCTATCCCAGAACGTTGCCTAGCGACACCGGGCCTAACGCAAAGGGTCAGGTAGCAAGGGTGTGTCCAAACCCGCGCGCCCGTAGGGACAGCAGGTGTACCCCGGAGTACCAACAGGGGTATACGGGTGCTACACCAGAGTACCAACGGGGGTACCGGTACTACTCTGGAGTACTGACGGGGGTACCCTGGCATTGCGCCGGAGCACCGGGCGGAATTAATGGTACCACACCAGAGCGTCGGGAAGGGACGCCAGGCCTACCCCGGAGCATCAGGTCGGGATACCGGGCCTACCCTGGAGGGTCAGGATGGGGGGCCGGGATCTAACACCGCGTGCCTGTTGGGACAACAGTTAGAACTTCGGCGCATCACAAAGGGTTCTGCCACTGGCCCATAGTACTGCTGTGGGAACGGGTTCTATCCCGGAACATCGCCTATGGACACCGGGCTTACCGCCGAGGGTCAGGTAGGAAGGCTGGTTCTCAACCCGCGTGCTTGTAGGCACAGCAGGTGTACCCCGGAGTACCAACGGTGGTATACGGGTACTACCTTGAAGTACCGGGCGGGGGTACCGGTACTACCCCGGAGTACTGACGGGGGAACCCTGGCATTACGCCGGAGTACCGGGCGTGGTTACCGGTACTACACCAGAGGGTCGGGAAGGGACGCCAGGCCTACCCCGGAGCATCAGGTCGGGATACCGGGCCTACCCTGGAGGGTCAGGATGGGGGGCCGGGATCTAACACCGCGTGCCTGTTGGGACAACAGTTAGAACTCCGGCGCATCACAAAGGGTTCTGCCACTGGCCCATAGTACTGTTGTGGGAACATGTTCTAACCCGGAACATCGCCTATGGACACCGGGCCTAACGCGAAGGGTCAAGTAGGAAGGGTGGGTCTAAACCCGCGCGCCCGTAGGCAGAGCAGGTGTACCCCGGAGTACCGACGGGGGTATACGGGTACTACACCGGAGTACCAACGGGGGTACCGGTACTACCCTGGAGTACTCACGGGGGTATACGGGTACTACCTCGGAGCACCGGGCGGGGTTACTGGTACTACACCGTAGTACCAACGGGGATACCGGTACTACTCTGGAGTACTGACGGGGGTACCCTGGCATTGCGCCGGAGCACCGGGCGGAATTAATGGTACTACACCAGAGCGTCGGGAAGGGACGCCAGGCCTACCCCGGAGCATCAGGTCGGGATACCGGGCCTACCCTGGAGGGTCAGGATGGGGGGCCGGGATCTAACACCGCGTGCCTGTTGGGACAACAGTTAGAACTCCGGCGCATCACAAAGGGTTCTGCCACGGGCCCATAGTACTGGTGTGGGAACGGGTTCTATCCCGGAACATCGCCTATGGACACCGGGCCTACCGCCGAGGGTCAGGTAGGAAGGCTGGTTCTCAACCCGCGTGCTTGTAGGCACAGCAGGTGTACCCCGGAGTACCGACAGGGGTATACGGGTACTAGACCGGAGTACCAACGGGGGTACCGTTACTACCCTGGAGTACCGACGGGGGTATACGGGTACTACCCTGGAGCACCGGGCGGGGTTACGGGTACTACACCAGAGCGTCGGGAAGGGACGCCAGGCCTACACCGGAGCATCAGGTCGGGATACCGGGCCTACCCTGGAGGGTCAGGATGGGGGGCCGGGATCTAACACCGCGTGCCTGTTGGGACAACAGTTAGAACTCCGGCGCATCACAAAGGGTTCTGCCACGGGCCCATAGTACTGCTGTGGGAACGGGTTCTATCCCGGAACGTCGCCTATGGACACCGGGACTACCGCCGAGGGTCAGGTAGGAAGGCTGGTTCTCAACCCGCGTGCTTGTAGGCAGAGCAGGTGTACCCCGGAGTACCAACGGTGGTATACGGGTACTACCTCGAAGTACCGGGCGGGGGTACCGGTACTACCCCGGAGTACTGACGGGGGAACCCTGGCATTACGCCGGAGTACCGGGCGTGGTTACCGGTACTACACCAGAGGGTCGGGAAGGGAAGCCAGGCCTACCCCGGAGCATCAGGTCGGGATACCGGGCCTACCCTGGAGGGTCAGGATGGGGGGCCGGGATCTAACACCGCGTGCCTGTTGGGACAACAGTTAGAACTCCGGCGCATCACAAAGGGTTCTGCCACGGGCCCATAGTACTGGTGTGGGAACGGGTTCTATCCCGGAACATCGCCTATGGACACCGGGCCTACCGCCGAGGGTCAGGTAGGAAGGCTGGTTCTCATCCCGCGTGCTTGTAGGCACAGCAGGTGTACCCCGGAGTACCAACGGTGGTATACGGGTACTACCTCGAAGTACCGGGCGGGGGTACCGGTACTACCCCGGAGTACTGACGGGGGAACCCTGGCATTACGCTGGAGTACCGGGCGTGGTTACCGGTACTACACCAGAGCGTCGGGAAGGGAAGCCAGGCCTACCCCGGAGCATCAGGTCGGGATACCGGGCCTACCCTGGAGGGTCAGGATGGGGGGCCGGGATCTAACACCGCGTGCCTGTTGGGACAACAGTTAGAACTCCGGCGCATCACAAAGGGTTCTGCCACTGGCCCATAGTACTGTTGTGGGAACATGTTCTAACCCGGAACATCGCCTATGGACACCGGGCCTAACGCGAAGGGTCAAGTAGGAAGGGTGGGTCTAAACCCGCGCGCCCGTAGGGACAGCAGGTGTACCCCGGAGTACCGACAGGGGTATACGGGTACTAGACCGGAGTACCAACGGGGGTACCGTTACTACCCTGGAGTACCGACGGGGGTATACGGGTACTACCCTGGAGCACCGGGCGGGGTTACGGGTACTACACCAGAGCGTCGGGAAGGGATGCCAGGCCTACACCGGAGCATCAGGTCGGGTTACTGGGCCTACCCTGGAGGGTCAGGATGGGAGGCTGAGATCTAACACCGTGTGCCGTTTGGGACAACAGTTAGAACTCCGGCGCATCACAAAGCTTTCTGCCACTGGCCCATAGTACTGCTGTGGGAGCGGGTTCTATCCCAGAACGTCGCCTAGCGACACCGGGCCTAACGCAAAGGGTCAGGTAGCAAGGGTGTGTCCAAACCCGCGCGCCCGTAGGGACAGCAGGTGTACCCCGGAGTACCAACAGGGGTATACGGGTGCTACACCAGAGTACCAACGGGGGTACCGGTACTACTCTGGAGTACTGACGGGGGTACCCTGGCATTGAGCCCGAGCACCGGGCGGAATTAATGGTACCACACCAGAGCATCGGGAAGGGACGCCAGGCCTACCCCGGAGCATCAGGTCGGGATACCGGGCCTACCCTGGAGGGTCAGGATGGGGGGCCGGGATCTAACACCGCGTGCCTGTTGGGACAACAGTTAGAACTCCGGCGCATCACAAAGGGTTCTGCCACTGGCCCATAGTACTGTTGTGGGAACATGTTCTAACCCGGAACATCGCCTATGGACACCGGGACTACCGCCGAGGGTCAGGTAGGAAGGCTGGTTCTCAACCCGCGTGCTTGTAGGCACAGCAGGTGTACCCCGGAGTACCGACGGTGGTATACGGGTACTACCTCGAAGTACCGGGCGGGGGTACCGGTACTACCCCGGAGTACTGACGGGGGAACCCTGGCATTACGCCGGAGTACCGGGCGTGGTTACCGGTACTACACCAGAGGGTCGGGAAGGGAAGCCAGGCCTACCCCGGAGCATCAGGTCGGGATACCGGGCCTACCCTGGAGGGTCAGGATGGGGGGCCGGGATCTAACACCGCGTGCCTGTTGGGACAACAGTTAGAACTCCGGCGCCTCACAAAGGGTTCTGCCACGGGCCCATAGTACTGGTGTGGGAACGGGTTCTATCCCGGAACGTCGCCTATGGACACCGGGACTACCGCCGAGGGTCAGGTAGGAAGGCTGGTTCTCAACCCGTGTGCTTGTAGGCAGAGCAGGTGTACCCCGGAGTACCAACGGTGGTATACGGGTACTACCTCGAAGTACCGGGCGGGGGTACCGGTACTACCCCGGAGTACTGACGGGGGAACCCTGGCATTACGCTGGAGTACCGGGCGTGGTTACCGGTACTACACCAGAGCGTCGGGAAGGGAAGCCAGGCCTACCCCGGAGCATCAGGTCGGGATACCGGGCCTACACTGGAGGGTCAGGATGGGGGGCCGGGATCTAACACCGCGTGCCTGTTGGGACAACAGTTAGAACTCCGGCGCATCACAAAGGGTTCTGCCACTGGCCCATAGTAGTGTTGTGGGAACATGTTCTAACCCGGAACATCGCCTATGGACACCGGGCCTAACGCGAAGGGTCAAGTAGGAAGGGTGGGTCTAAACCCGCGCGCCCGTAGGGACAGCAGGTGTACCCCGGAGTACCGACAGGGGTATACGGGTACTAGACCGGAGTACCAACGGGGGTACCGGTACTACCCTGGAGTACCGACGGGGGTATACGGGTACTACCCTGGAGCACCGGGCGGGGTTACGGGTACTACACCAGAGCGTCGGGAAGGGACGCCAGGCCTACACTGGAGCATCAGGTCGGGATACTGGACCTACCCTGGAGGGTCAGGATGGGAGGCTGAGATCTAACACCGTGTGCCGTTTGGGACAACAGTTAGAACTCCGGCGCATCACAAAGCTTTCTGCCACTGGCCCATAGTACTGCTGTGGGAGCGGGTTCTATCCCAGAACGTCGCCTATGGACACCGGGCCTAACGCAAAGGGTTCAGGTAGCAAGGGTGTGTCCAAACCCGCGCGCCCGTAGGGACAGCAGGTGTACCCCGGAGTACCGACAGGGGTATACGGGTGCTACACCGGAGTACCAACGGGGGTACCGGTACTACTCTGGAGTACTGACGGGGGTACCCTGGCATTGAGCCCGAGCACCGGGTGGAATTAATGGTACCACACCAGAGCATCGGGAAGGGACGCCAGGCCTACCCCGGAGCATCAGGTCGGGATACCGGGCCTACCCTGGAGGGTCAGGATGGGGGGCCGGGATCTAACACCGCGTGCCTGTTGGGACAACAGTTAGAACTCCGGCACATCACAAAGGGTTCTGCCACGGGCCCATAGTACTGGTGTGGGAACGGGTTCTATCCCGGAACATCGCCTATGGACACCGGGCCTACCGCCGAGGGTCAGGTAGGAAGGCTGGTTCTCAACCCGCGTGCTTGTAGGCACAGCAGGTGTACCCCGGAGTACCGACGGGGGTATACGGGTACTACACCGGAGTACCAACGGGGGTACCGGTACTACTCCGGAGTACCGACGGGGGTATACGGGTACTACCTCGGAGCACCGGGCGTGGTTACTGGTACTACACCAGAGCGTCGGGAAGGGACAGCAGGCCTACCCTAGAGCTTCAGATAAGGATACCGGGCCTACCCTGGAGGGTCAAGATGGGAGGCTGAGATCTAACACCGCGCGCCCGTTGGAAAAACAGTTAGAACTCCGGTGCATCACAAAGGGTTCTGCCACTGGCCCATAGTACTGTTGTGGGAACATGTTCTAACCCGGAACATCGCCTATGGACACCGGGCCTAACGCGAAGGGTCAAGTAGGAAGGGTGGGTCTAAACCCGCGCGCCCGTAGGGACAGCAGGTGTACCCCGGAGTACCGACAGGGGTATACGGGTACTACACCGGAGTACCAACGGGGGTACCGGTACTACCCTGGAGTACCGACGGGGGTATATGGGTACTACCCTGGAGCACCGTGCGGGGTTACGGGTACTACACCAGAGCGTCGGGAAGGGACGCCAGGCCTACACCGGAGCATCAGGTTGGGATACCGGGCCTACCCTGGAGGGTCAGGATGGGAGGCTGAGATCTAACACCACGTGCCGTTTGGGACAACAGTTAGAACTCCGGCGCATCACAAACCTTTCTGCCACTGGCCCATAGTACTGCTGTGGGAGCGGGTTCTATCCCAGAACGTCGCCTAGCGACACCGGGCCTTACGCAAAGGGTCAGGTAGCAAGGGTGTGTCCAAACCCGCGCGCCCGTAGGGACAGCAGGTGTACCCCGGAGTACCGACGCGGGTATGAGGGTGCTACACCGGAGTACCAACGGGGGTACCGGTACTACTCTGGAGTACTGACGGGGGTACCCTGGCATTGCGCCAGAGCACCGGGCGGAATTAATGGTACCACACCAGAGCGTCAGGAAGGGACGCCAGGCCTACCCCGGAGCATCAGGTCGGGATACCGGGCCTACCCTGGAGGGTCAGGATGGGGGGCCGGGATCTAACACCGCGTGCCTGTTGGGACAACAGTTAGAACTACGGCACATCACAAAGGGTTCTGCCACGGGCCCATAGTACTGGTGTGGGAACGGGTTCTATCCCGGAACATCGCCTATGGACACCGGGCCTACCGCCGAGGGTCAGGTAGGAAGGCTGGTTCTCAACCCGCGTGCTTGTAGGCACAGCAGGTGTACCCCGGAGTACCGACGGGGGTATACGGGTACTACACCGGAGTACCAACGGGGGTACCGGTACTACTCCGGAGTACCGACGGGGGTATACGGGTACTACCTCGGAGCACCGGGCGTGGTTACTGGTACTACACCAGAGCGTCGGGAAGGGACACCAGGCCTACCCTAGAGCTTCAGATAAGGATACCGGGCCTACCCTGGAGGGTCAAGATGGGAGGCTGAGATCTAACACCGCGCGCCCGTTGGAACAACAGTTAGAACTCCGGTGCATCACAAAGGGTTCTGCCACTGGCCCATAGTACTCTTGTGGGAACATGTTCTAACCCGGAACATCGCCTATGGACACCGGGCCTAACGCGAAGGGTCAAGTAGGAAGGGTGGGTCTAAACCCGCGCACCCGTAGGGACAGCAGGTGTACCCCGGAGTACCGACAGGGGTATACGGGTACTACACCGGAGTACCAACGGGGGTACCGTTACTACTCTGGAGTACCGACGGGGGTATACGGGTACTACCCTGGAGCACCGGGCGGGGTTACGGGTACTACACCAGAGCGTCGGGAAGGGATGCCAGGCCTACACCGGAGCATCAGGTCGGGATACTGGGCCTACCCTGGAGGGTCAGGATGGGAGGCTGAGATCTAACACCGTGTGCCGTTTGGGACAACAGTTAGAACCCCGGCGCATCACAAAGCTTTCTGCCACTGGCCCATAGTACTGGTGTGGGAGCGCGTTCTATCCCAGAACGTCGCCTAGCGACACCGGGCCTACCGCCGAGGTTCAGGTAGGAAGGCTGGTTCTCAACCCGCGTGCTTGTAGGCACAGCAGGTGTACCCCGGAGTACCGACAGGGGTATGCGGGTGCTACACCAGAGTACCAACGGGGGTACCGGTACTACTATGGAGTACTGAAGGGGGTACCCTGGCATTGCGCCCGAGCACCGGGCGGAATTAATGGTACCACACCAGAGCATCGGGAAGGGACGCCAGGCCTACCCCGGAGCATCAGGTCGGGATACCAGGCCTACCCTGGAGGGTCAGGATGGGGGGCCGGGATCTAACACCGCGTGCCTGTTGGGACAACAGTTAGAACTCCGGCGCATCACAAAGGGTTCTGCCACGGGCCCATAGTACTGGTGTGGGAACGGGTTCTATCCCGGAACGTCGCCTATGGACACCGGGCCTACCGCCGAGGGT
Organism: Buteo buteo; assembly: GCF_964188355.1. Lineage (NCBI taxonomy): Eukaryota > Metazoa > Chordata > Aves > Accipitriformes > Accipitridae > Buteo > Buteo buteo. The sequence goes on along the minus strand of NW_027439227.1, from coordinate 455,295 downwards.
CAGGTAGGAAGGCTGGTTCTCAACCCGCGTACTTGTAGGCCAGCAGGTGTACCCCGGAGTACCGACGGGGGTATGCGGGTGCTACACCGGAGTACCAACGGGGGTACCGGTACTACTCCGCAGTACCGACGGGGGTATACGGGTACTACCTCAGAGCACCGGGCGGGGTTACTGGTACTACACCGGAGTACCAACGGGGATACCGGTACTACTCTGGAGTACTGACGGGGGTACCCTGGCATTGCGCCAGAGCACCGGGCGGAATTAATGGTACTACACCAGAGCGTCGGGAAGGGACGCCAGGCCTACACCGGAGCATCAGGTCGGGATACTGAGCCTACCCTGGAGGGTCAGGATGGGAGACTGAGATCTAACACCGTGTGCCGTTTGGGACAACAGTTAGAACTCCGGCGCATCACAAAGCTTTCTGCCACTGGCCCATAGTACTGCTGTGGGAGCGGGTTCTATCCCAGAACGTCGCCTAGCGACACCGGGCCTAACGCAAAGGGTCAGGTAGCAAGGGTGTGTCCAAACCCGCGCGCCCGTAGGGACAGCAGGTGTACCCCGGAGTACCGACGCGGATATGCGGGTGCTACACCAGAGTACCAACGGGGGTACCGGTACTACTCTGGAGTACTGACGGGGGTACCCTGGCATTGCGCCGGAGCACCGGGCGGAATTAATGGTACCACACCAGAGGGTCGGGAAGGGAAGCCAGGCCTACCCCGGAGCATCAGGTCGGGATACCGGGCCTACCCTGGAGGGTCAGGATGGGGGGCCGGGATCTAACACCGCGTGCCTGTTGGGACAACAGTTAGAACTCCGGCGCATCACAAAGGGTTCTGCCACGGGCCCATAGTACTGGTGTGGGAACGGGTTCTATCCCGGAACATCGCCTATGGACACCGGGCCTACCGCCGAGGGTCAGGTAGGAAGGCTGGTTCTCAACCCGCGTGCTTGTAGGCACAGCAGGTGTACCCCGGAGTACCAACGGTGGTATACGGGTACTACCTCGAAGTACCGGGCGGGGGTACCGGTACTACCCCGGAGTACTGACGGGGGAACCCTGGCATTACGCTGGAGTACCGGGCGTGGTTACCGGTACTACACCAGAGCGTCGGGAAGGGACGCAGGCCTACCCCGGAGCATCAGGTCGGGATACCGGGCCTACCCTGGAGGGTCAGGATGGGGGGCCGGGATCTAACACCGCGTGCCTGTTGGGACAACAGTTAGAACTCCGGCGCATCACAAAGGGTTCTGCCACTGGCCCATAGTACTGTTGTGGGAACATGTTCTAACCCGGAACATCGCATATGGACACCGGGCCTAACGCGAAGGGTCAAGTAGGAAGGGTGGGTCTAAACCCGCGCGCCCGTAGGGACAGCAGGTGTACCCCGGAGTACCGACAGGGGTATACGGGTACTAGACCGGAGTACCAACGGGGGTACCGTTACTACCCTGGAGTACCGACGGGGGTATACGGGTACTACCCTGGAGCACCGGGCGGGGTTACGGGTACTACACCAGAGCGTCGGGAAGGGACGCCAGGCCTACACCGGAGCATCAGGTCGGGATACCGGGCCTACCCTGGAGGGTCAGGATGGGGGGCCGGGATCTAACACCGCGTGCCTGTTGGGACAACAGTTAGAACTCCGGCGCATCACAAAGGGTTCTGCCACGGGCCCATAGTACTGCTGTGGGAACGGGTTCTATCCCGGAACGTCGCCTATGGACACCGGGACTACCGCCGAGGGTCAGGTAGGAAGGCTGGTTCTCAACCCGCGTGCTTGTAGGCAGAGCAGGTGTACCCCGGAGTACCAACGGTGGTATACGGGTACTACCTCGAAGTACCGGGCGGGGGTACCGGTACTACCCCGGAGTACTGACGGGGGAACCCTGGCATTACGCCGGAGTACCGGGCGTGGTTACCGGTACTACACCAGAGGGTCGGGAAGGGAAGCCAGGCCTACCCCGGAGCATCAGGTCGGGATACCGGGCCTACCCTGGAGGGTCAGGATGGGGGGCCGGGATCTAACACCGCGTGCCTGTTGGGACAACAGTTAGAACTCCGGCGCATCACAAAGGGTTCTGCCACGGGCCCATAGTACTGGTGTGGGAACGGGTTCTATCCCGGAACATCGCCTATGGACACCGGGCCTACCGCCGAGGGTCAGGTAGGAAGGCTGGTTCTCATCCCGCGTGCTTGTAGGCACAGCAGGTGTACCCCGGAGTACCAACGGTGGTATACGGGTACTACCTCGAAGTACCGGGCGGGGGTACCGGTACTACCCCGGAGTACTGACGGGGGAACCCTGGCATTACGCTGGAGTACCGGGCGTGGTTACCGGTACTACACCAGAGCGTCGGGAAGGGAAGCCAGGCCTACCCCGGAGCATCAGGTCGGGATACCGGGCCTACCCTGGAGGGTCAGGATGGGGGGCCGGGATCTAACACCGCGTGCCTGTTGGGACAACAGTTAGAACTCCGGCGCATCACAAAGGGTTCTGCCACTGGCCCATAGTACTGTTGTGGGAACATGTTCTAACCCGGAACATCGCCTATGGACACCGGGCCTAACGCGAAGGGTCAAGTAGGAAGGGTGGGTCTAAACCCGCGCGCCCGTAGGCAGAGCAGGTGTACCCCGGAGTACCGACGGGGGTATACGGGTACTACACCGGAGTACCAACGGGGGTACCGGTACTACCCTGGAGTACTCACGGGGGTATACGGGTACTACCTCGGAGCACCGGGCGGGGTTACTGGTACTACACCGTAGTACCAACGGGGATACCGGTACTACTCTGGAGTACTGACGGGGGTACCCTGGCATTGCGCCGGAGCACCGGGCGGAATTAATGGTACTACACCAGAGCGTCGGGAAGGGACGCCAGGCCTACCCCGGAGCATCAGGTCGGGATACCGGGCCTACCCTGGAGGGTCAGGATGGGGGGCCGGGATCTAACACCGCGTGCCTGTTGGGACAACAGTTAGAACTCCGGCGCATCACAAAGGGTTCTGCCACGGGCCCATAGTACTGGTGTGGGAACGGGTTCTATCCCGGAACATCGCCTATGGACACCGGGCCTACCGCCGAGGGTCAGGTAGGAAGGCTGGTTCTCAACCCGCGTGCTTGTAGGCACAGCAGGTGTACCCCGGAGTACCGACAGGGGTATACGGGTACTAGACCGGAGTACCAACGGGGGTACCGTTACTACCCTGGAGTACCGACGGGGGTATACGGGTACTACCCTGGAGCACCGGGCGGGGTTACGGGTACTACACCAGAGCGTCGGGAAGGGACGCCAGGCCTACACCGGAGCATCAGGTCGGGATACCGGGCCTACCCTGGAGGGTCAGGATGGGGGGCCGGGATCTAACACCGCGTGCCTGTTGGGACAACAGTTAGAACTCCGGCGCATCACAAAGGGTTCTGCCACGGGCCCATAGTACTGCTGTGGGAACGGGTTCTATCCCGGAACGTCGCCTATGGACACCGGGACTACCGCCGAGGGTCAGGTAGGAAGGCTGGTTCTCAACCCGCGTGCTTGTAGGCAGAGCAGGTGTACCCCGGAGTACCAACGGTGGTATACGGGTACTACCTCGAAGTACCGGGCGGGGGTACCGGTACTACCCCGGAGTACTGACGGGGGAACCCTGGCATTACGCCGGAGTACCGGGCGTGGTTACCGGTACTACACCAGAGGGTCGGGAAGGGAAGCCAGGCCTACCCCGGAGCATCAGGTCGGGATACCGGGCCTACCCTGGAGGGTCAGGATGGGGGGCCGGGATCTAACACCGCGTGCCTGTTGGGACAACAGTTAGAACTCCGGCGCATCACAAAGGGTTCTGCCACGGGCCCATAGTACTGGTGTGGGAACGGGTTCTATCCCGGAACATCGCCTATGGACACCGGGCCTACCGCCGAGGGTCAGGTAGGAAGGCTGGTTCTCATCCCGCGTGCTTGTAGGCACAGCAGGTGTACCCCGGAGTACCAACGGTGGTATACGGGTACTACCTCGAAGTACCGGGCGGGGGTACCGGTACTACCCCGGAGTACTGACGGGGGAACCCTGGCATTACGCTGGAGTACCGGGCGTGGTTACCGGTACTACACCAGAGCGTCGGGAAGGGAAGCCAGGCCTACCCCGGAGCATCAGGTCGGGATACCGGGCCTACCCTGGAGGGTCAGGATGGGGGGCCGGGATCTAACACCGCGTGCCTGTTGGGACAACAGTTAGAACTCCGGCGCATCACAAAGGGTTCTGCCACTGGCCCATAGTACTGTTGTGGGAACATGTTCTAACCCGGAACATCGCCTATGGACACCGGGCCTAACGCGAAGGGTCAAGTAGGAAGGGTGGGTCTAAACCCGCGCGCCCGTAGGCAGAGCAGGTGTACCCCGGAGTACCGACGGGGGTATACGGGTACTACACCGGAGTACCAACGGGGGTACCGGTACTACCCTGGAGTACTCACGGGGGTATACGGGTACTACCTCGGAGCACCGGGCGGGGTTACTGGTACTACACCGTAGTACCAACGGGGATACCGGTACTACTCTGGAGTACTGACGGGGGTACCCTGGCATTGCGCCGGAGCACCGGGCGGAATTAATGGTACTACACCAGAGCGTCGGGAAGGGACGCCAGGCCTACCCCGGAGCATCAGGTCGGGATACCGGGCCTACCCTGGAGGGTCAGGATGGGGGGCCGGGATCTAACACCGCGTGCCTGTTGGGACAACAGTTAGAACTCCGGCGCATCACAAAGGGTTCTGCCACGGGCCCATAGTACTGGTGTGGGAACGGGTTCTATCCCGGAACATCGCCTATGGACACCGGGCCTACCGCCGAGGGTCAGGTAGGAAGGCTGGTTCTCAACCCGCGTGCTTGTAGGCACAGCAGGTGTACCCCGGAGTACCGACAGGGGTATACGGGTACTAGACCGGAGTACCAACGGGGGTACCGTTACTACCCTGGAGTACCGACGGGGGTATACGGGTACTACCCTGGAGCACCGGGCGGGGTTACGGGTACTACACCAGAGCGTCGGGAAGGGACGCCAGGCCTACACCGGAGCATCAGGTCGGGATACCGGGCCTACCCTGGAGGGTCAGGATGGGGGGCCGGGATCTAACACCGCGTGCCTGTTGGGACAACAGTTAGAACTCCGGCGCATCACAAAGGGTTCTGCCACGGGCCCATAGTACTGCTGTGGGAACGGGTTCTATCCCGGAACGTCGCCTATGGACACCGGGACTACCGCCGAGGGTCAGGTAGGAAGGCTGGTTCTCAACCCGCGTGCTTGTAGGCAGAGCAGGTGTACCCCGGAGTACCAACGGTGGTATACGGGTACTACCTCGAAGTACCGGGCGGGGGTACCGGTACTACCCCGGAGTACTGACGGGGGAACCCTGGCATTACGCCGGAGTACCGGGCGTGGTTACCGGTACTACACCAGAGGGTCGGGAAGGGAAGCCAGGCCTACCCCGGAGCATCAGGTCGGGATACCGGGCCTACCCTGGAGGGTCAGGATGGGGGGCCGGGATCTAACACCGCGTGCCTGTTGGGACAACAGTTAGAACTCCGGCGCATCACAAAGGGTTCTGCCACGGGCCCATAGTACTGGTGTGGGAACGGGTTCTATCCCGGAACATCGCCTATGGACACCGGGCCTACCGCCGAGGGTCAGGTAGGAAGGCTGGTTCTCATCCCGCGTGCTTGTAGGCACAGCAGGTGTACCCCGGAGTACCAACGGTGGTATACGGGTACTACCTCGAAGTACCGGGCGGGGGTACCGGTACTACCCCGGAGTACTGACGGGGGAACCCTGGCATTACGCTGGAGTACCGGGCGTGGTTACCGGTACTACACCAGAGCGTCGGGAAGGGAAGCCAGGCCTACCCCGGAGCATCAGGTCGGGATACCGGGCCTACCCTGGAGGGTCAGGATGGGGGGCCGGGATCTAACACCGCGTGCCTGTTGGGACAACAGTTAGAACTCCGGCGCATCACAAAGGGTTCTGCCACTGGCCCATAGTACTGTTGTGGGAACATGTTCTAACCCGGAACATCGCCTATGGACACCGGGCCTAACGCGAAGGGTCAAGTAGGAAGGGTGGGTCTAAACCCGCGCGCCCGTAGGGACAGCAGGTGTACCCCGGAGTACCGACAGGGGTATACGGGTACTAGACCGGAGTACCAACGGGGGTACCGTTACTACCCTGGAGTACCGACGGGGGTATACGGGTACTACCCTGGAGCACCGGGCGGGGTTACGGGTACTACACCAGAGCGTCGGGAAGGGATGCCAGGCCTACACCGGAGCATCAGGTCGGGTTACTGGGCCTACCCTGGAGGGTCAGGATGGGAGGCTGAGATCTAACACCGTGTGCCGTTTGGGACAACAGTTAGAACTCCGGCGCATCACAAAGCTTTCTGCCACTGGCCCATAGTACTGCTGTGGGAGCGGGTTCTATCCCAGAACGTCGCCTAGCGACACCGGGCCTAACGCAAAGGGTCAGGTAGCAAGGGTGTGTCCAAACCCGCGCGCCCGTAGGGACAGCAGGTGTACCCCGGAGTACCAACAGGGGTATACGGGTGCTACACCAGAGTACCAACGGGGGTACCGGTACTACTCTGGAGTACTGACGGGGGTACCCTGGCATTGAGCCCGAGCACCGGGCGGAATTAATGGTACCACACCAGAGCATCGGGAAGGGACGCCAGGCCTACCCCGGAGCATCAGGTCGGGATACCGGGCCTACCCTGGAGGGTCAGGATGGGGGGCCGGGATCTAACACCGCGTGCCTGTTGGGACAACAGTTAGAACTCCGGCGCATCACAAAGGGTTCTGCCACTGGCCCATAGTACTGTTGTGGGAACATGTTCTAACCCGGAACATCGCCTATGGACACCGGGACTACCGCCGAGGGTCAGGTAGGAAGGCTGGTTCTCAACCCGCGTGCTTGTAGGCACAGCAGGTGTACCCCGGAGTACCGACGGTGGTATACGGGTACTACCTCGAAGTACCGGGCGGGGGTACCGGTACTACCCCGGAGTACTGACGGGGGAACCCTGGCATTACGCCGGAGTACCGGGCGTGGTTACCGGTACTACACCAGAGGGTCGGGAAGGGAAGCCAGGCCTACCCCGGAGCATCAGGTCGGGATACCGGGCCTACCCTGGAGGGTCAGGATGGGGGGCCGGGATCTAACACCGCGTGCCTGTTGGGACAACAGTTAGAACTCCGGCGCCTCACAAAGGGTTCTGCCACGGGCCCATAGTACTGGTGTGGGAACGGGTTCTATCCCGGAACGTCGCCTATGGACACCGGGACTACCGCCGAGGGTCAGGTAGGAAGGCTGGTTCTCAACCCGTGTGCTTGTAGGCAGAGCAGGTGTACCCCGGAGTACCAACGGTGGTATACGGGTACTACCTCGAAGTACCGGGCGGGGGTACCGGTACTACCCCGGAGTACTGACGGGGGAACCCTGGCATTACGCTGGAGTACCGGGCGTGGTTACCGGTACTACACCAGAGCGTCGGGAAGGGAAGCCAGGCCTACCCCGGAGCATCAGGTCGGGATACCGGGCCTACACTGGAGGGTCAGGATGGGGGGCCGGGATCTAACACCGCGTGCCTGTTGGGACAACAGTTAGAACTCCGGCGCATCACAAAGGGTTCTGCCACTGGCCCATAGTACTGTTGTGGGAACATGTTCTAACCCGGAACATCGCCTATGGACACCGGGCCTAACGCGAAGGGTCAAGTAGGAAGGGTGGGTCTAAACCCGCGCGCCCGTAGGGACAGCAGGTGTACCCCGGAGTACCGACAGGGGTATACGGGTACTAGACCGGAGTACCAACGGGGGTACCGGTACTACCCTGGAGTACCGACGGGGGTATACGGGTACTACCCTGGAGCACCGGGCGGGGTTACGGGTACTACACCAGAGCGTCGGGAAGGGACGCCAGGCCTACACTGGAGCATCAGGTCGGGATACTGGACCTACCCTGGAGGGTCAGGATGGGAGGCTGAGATCTAACACCGTGTGCCGTTTGGGACAACAGTTAGAACTCCGGCGCATCACAAAGCTTTCTGCCACTGGCCCATAGTACTGCTGTGGGAGCGGGTTCTATCCCAGAACGTCGCCTATGGACACCGGGCCTAACGCAAAGGGTTCAGGTAGCAAGGGTGTGTCCAAACCCGCGCGCCCGTAGGGACAGCAGGTGTACCCCGGAGTACCGACAGGGGTATACGGGTGCTACACCGGAGTACCAACGGGGGTACCGGTACTACTCTGGAGTACTGACGGGGGTACCCTGGCATTGAGCCCGAGCACCGGGTGGAATTAATGGTACCACACCAGAGCATCGGGAAGGGACGCCAGGCCTACCCCGGAGCATCAGGTCGGGATACCGGGCCTACCCTGGAGGGTCAGGATGGGGGGCCGGGATCTAACACCGCGTGCCTGTTGGGACAACAGTTAGAACTCCGGCACATCACAAAGGGTTCTGCCACGGGCCCATAGTACTGGTGTGGGAACGGGTTCTATCCCGGAACATCGCCTATGGACACCGGGCCTACCGCCGAGGGTCAGGTAGGAAGGCTGGTTCTCAACCCGCGTGCTTGTAGGCACAGCAGGTGTACCCCGGAGTACCGACGGGGGTATACGGGTACTACACCGGAGTACCAACGGGGGTACCGGTACTACTCCGGAGTACCGACGGGGGTATACGGGTACTACCTCGGAGCACCGGGCGTGGTTACTGGTACTACACCAGAGCGTCGGGAAGGGACAGCAGGCCTACCCTAGAGCTTCAGATAAGGATACCGGGCCTACCCTGGAGGGTCAAGATGGGAGGCTGAGATCTAACACCGCGCGCCCGTTGGAAAAACAGTTAGAACTCCGGTGCATCACAAAGGGTTCTGCCACTGGCCCATAGTACTGTTGTGGGAACATGTTCTAACCCGGAACATCGCCTATGGACACCGGGCCTAACGCGAAGGGTCAAGTAGGAAGGGTGGGTCTAAACCCGCGCGCCCGTAGGGACAGCAGGTGTACCCCGGAGTACCGACAGGGGTATACGGGTACTACACCGGAGTACCAACGGGGGTACCGGTACTACCCTGGAGTACCGACGGGGGTATATGGGTACTACCCTGGAGCACCGTGCGGGGTTACGGGTACTACACCAGAGCGTCGGGAAGGGACGCCAGGCCTACACCGGAGCATCAGGTTGGGATACCGGGCCTACCCTGGAGGGTCAGGATGGGAGGCTGAGATCTAACACCACGTGCCGTTTGGGACAACAGTTAGAACTCCGGCGCATCACAAACCTTTCTGCCACTGGCCCATAGTACTGCTGTGGGAGCGGGTTCTATCCCAGAACGTCGCCTAGCGACACCGGGCCTTACGCAAAGGGTCAGGTAGCAAGGGTGTGTCCAAACCCGCGCGCCCGTAGGGACAGCAGGTGTACCCCGGAGTACCGACGCGGGTATGAGGGTGCTACACCGGAGTACCAACGGGGGTACCGGTACTACTCTGGAGTACTGACGGGGGTACCCTGGCATTGCGCCAGAGCACCGGGCGGAATTAATGGTACCACACCAGAGCGTCAGGAAGGGACGCCAGGCCTACCCCGGAGCATCAGGTCGGGATACCGGGCCTACCCTGGAGGGTCAGGATGGGGGGCCGGGATCTAACACCGCGTGCCTGTTGGGACAACAGTTAGAACTACGGCACATCACAAAGGGTTCTGCCACGGGCCCATAGTACTGGTGTGGGAACGGGTTCTATCCCGGAACATCGCCTATGGACACCGGGCCTACCGCCGAGGGTCAGGTAGGAAGGCTGGTTCTCAACCCGCGTGCTTGTAGGCACAGCAGGTGTACCCCGGAGTACCGACGGGGGTATACGGGTACTACACCGGAGTACCAACGGGGGTACCGGTACTACTCCGGAGTACCGACGGGGGTATACGGGTACTACCTCGGAGCACCGGGCGTGGTTACTGGTACTACACCAGAGCGTCGGGAAGGGACACCAGGCCTACCCTAGAGCTTCAGATAAGGATACCGGGCCTACCCTGGAGGGTCAAGATGGGAGGCTGAGATCTAACACCGCGCGCCCGTTGGAACAACAGTTAGAACTCCGGTGCATCACAAAGGGTTCTGCCACTGGCCCATAGTACTCTTGTGGGAACATGTTCTAACCCGGAACATCGCCTATGGACACCGGGCCTAACGCGAAGGGTCAAGTAGGAAGGGTGGGTCTAAACCCGCGCACCCGTAGGGACAGCAGGTGTACCCCGGAGTACCGACAGGGGTATACGGGTACTACACCGGAGTACCAACGGGGGTACCGTTACTACTCTGGAGTACCGACGGGGGTATACGGGTACTACCCTGGAGCACCGGGCGGGGTTACGGGTACTACACCAGAGCGTCGGGAAGGGATGCCAGGCCTACACCGGAGCATCAGGTCGGGATACTGGGCCTACCCTGGAGGGTCAGGATGGGAGGCTGAGATCTAACACCGTGTGCCGTTTGGGACAACAGTTAGAACCCCGGCGCATCACAAAGCTTTCTGCCACTGGCCCATAGTACTGGTGTGGGAGCGCGTTCTATCCCAGAACGTCGCCTAGCGACACCGGGCCTACCGCCGAGGTTCAGGTAGGAAGGCTGGTTCTCAACCCGCGTGCTTGTAGGCACAGCAGGTGTACCCCGGAGTACCGACAGGGGTATGCGGGTGCTACACCAGAGTACCAACGGGGGTACCGGTACTACTATGGAGTACTGAAGGGGGTACCCTGGCATTGCGCCCGAGCACCGGGCGGAATTAATGGTACCACACCAGAGCATCGGGAAGGGACGCCAGGCCTACCCCGGAGCATCAGGTCGGGATACCAGGCCTACCCTGGAGGGTCAGGATGGGGGGCCGGGATCTAACACCGCGTGCCTGTTGGGACAACAGTTAGAACTCCGGCGCATCACAAAGGGTTCTGCCACGGGCCCATAGTACTGGTGTGGGAACGGGTTCTATCCCGGAACGTCGCCTATGGACACCGGGCCTACCGCCGAGGGTCAGGTAGGAAGGCTGGTTCTCAACCCGCGTACTTGTAGGCCAGCAGGTGTACCCCGGAGTACCGACGGGGGTATGCGGGTGCTACACCGGAGTACCAACGGGGGTACCGGTACTACTCCGCAGTACCGACGGGGGTATACGGGTACTACCTCGGAGCACCGGGCGGGGTTACTGGTACTACACCGGAGTACCAACGGGGATACCGGTACTACTCTGGAGTACTGACGGGGGTACCCTGGCATTGCGCCAGAGCACCGGGCGGAATTAATGGTACTACACCAGAGCGTCGGGAAGGGACGCCAGGCCTACACCGGAGCATCAGGTCGGGATACTGAGCCTACCCTGGAGGGTCAGGATGGGAGACTGAGATCTAACACCGTGTGCCGTTTGGGACAACAGTTAGAACTCCGGCGCATCACAAAGCTTTCTGCCACTGGCCCATAGTACTGCTGTGGGAGCGGGTTCTATCCCAGAACGTCGCCTAGCGACACCGGGCCTAACGCAAAGGGTCAGGTAGCAAGGGTGTGTCCAAACCCGCGCGCCCGTAGGGACAGCAGGTGTACCCCGGAGTACCGACGCGGATATGCGGGTGCTACACCAGAGTACCAACGGGGGTACCGGTACTACTCTGGAGTACTGACGGGGGTACCCTGGCATTGCGCCGGAGCACCGGGCGGAATTAATGGTACCACACCAGAGGGTCGGGAAGGGAAGCCAGGCCTACCCCGGAGCATCAGGTCGGGATACCGGGCCTACCCTGGAGGGTCAGGATGGGGGGCCGGGATCTAACACCGCGTGCCTGTTGGGACAACAGTTAGAACTCCGGCGCATCACAAAGGGTTCTGCCACGGGCCCATAGTACTGGTGTGGGAACGGGTTCTATCCCGGAACATCGCCTATGGACACCGGGCCTACCGCCGAGGGTCAGGTAGGAAGGCTGGTTCTCAACCCGCGTGCTTGTAGGCACAGCAGGTGTACCCCGGAGTACCAACGGTGGTATACGGGTACTACCTCGAAGTACCGGGCGGGGGTACCGGTACTACCCCGGAGTACTGACGGGGGAACCCTGGCATTACGCTGGAGTACCGGGCGTGGTTACCGGTACTACACCAGAGCGTCGGGAAGGGACGCAGGCCTACCCCGGAGCATCAGGTCGGGATACCGGGCCTACCCTGGAGGGTCAGGATGGGGGGCCGGGATCTAACACCGCGTGCCTGTTGGGACAACAGTTAGAACTCCGGCGCATCACAAAGGGTTCTGCCACTGGCCCATAGTACTGTTGTGGGAACATGTTCTAACCCGGAACATCGCATATGGACACCGGGCCTAACGCGAAGGGTCAAGTAGGAAGGGTGGGTCTAAACCCGCGCGCCCGTAGGGACAGCAGGTGTACCCCGGAGTACCGACAGGGGTATACGGGTACTAGACCGGAGTACCAACGGGGGTACCGTTACTACCCTGGAGTACCGACGGGGGTATACGGGTACTACCCTGGAGCACCGGGCGGGGTTACGGGTACTACACCAGAGCGTCGGGAAGGGACGCCAGGCCTACACCGGAGCATCAGGTCGGGATACCGGGCCTACCCTGGAGGGTCAGGATGGGGGGCCGGGATCTAACACCGCGTGCCTGTTGGGACAACAGTTAGAACTCCGGCGCATCACAAAGGGTTCTGCCACGGGCCCATAGTACTGCTGTGGGAACGGGTTCTATCCCGGAACGTCGCCTATGGACACCGGGACTACCGCCGAGGGTCAGGTAGGAAGGCTGGTTCTCAACCCGCGTGCTTGTAGGCAGAGCAGGTGTACCCCGGAGTACCAACGGTGGTATACGGGTACTACCTCGAAGTACCGGGCGGGGGTACCGGTACTACCCCGGAGTACTGACGGGGGAACCCTGGCATTACGCCGGAGTACCGGGCGTGGTTACCGGTACTACACCAGAGGGTCGGGAAGGGAAGCCAGGCCTACCCCGGAGCATCAGGTCGGGATACCGGGCCTACCCTGGAGGGTCAGGATGGGGGGCCGGGATCTAACACCGCGTGCCTGTTGGGACAACAGTTAGAACTCCGGCGCATCACAAAGGGTTCTGCCACGGGCCCATAGTACTGGTGTGGGAACGGGTTCTATCCCGGAACATCGCCTATGGACACCGGGCCTACCGCCGAGGGTCAGGTAGGAAGGCTGGTTCTCATCCCGCGTGCTTGTAGGCACAGCAGGTGTACCCCGGAGTACCAACGGTGGTATACGGGTACTACCTCGAAGTACCGGGCGGGGGTACCGGTACTACCCCGGAGTACTGACGGGGGAACCCTGGCATTACGCTGGAGTACCGGGCGTGGTTACCGGTACTACACCAGAGCGTCGGGAAGGGAAGCCAGGCCTACCCCGGAGCATCAGGTCGGGATACCGGGCCTACCCTGGAGGGTCAGGATGGGGGGCCGGGATCTAACACCGCGTGCCTGTTGGGACAACAGTTAGAACTCCGGCGCATCACAAAGGGTTCTGCCACTGGCCCATAGTACTGTTGTGGGAACATGTTCTAACCCGGAACATCGCATATGGACACCGGGCCTAACGCGAAGGGTCAAGTAGGAAGGGTGGGTCTAAACCCGCGCGCCCGTAGGGACAGCAGGTGTACCCCGGAGTACCGACAGGGGTATACGGGTACTAGACCGGAGTACCAACGGGGGTACCGTTACTACCCTGGAGTACCGACGGGGGTATACGGGTACTACCCTGGAGCACCGGGCGGGGTTACGGGTACTACACCAGAGCGTCGGGAAGGGATGCCAGGCCTACACCGGAGCATCAGGTCGGGTTACTGGGCCTACCCTGGAGGGTCAGGATGGGAGGCTGAGATCTAACACCGTGTGCCGTTTGGGACAACAGTTAGAACTCCGGCGCATCACAAAGCTTTCTGCCACTGGCCCATAGTACTGCTGTGGGAGCGGGTTCTATCCCAGAACGTCGCCTAGCGACACCGGGCCTAACGCAAAGGGTCAGGTAGCAAGGGTGTGTCCAAACCCGCGCGCCCGTAGGGACAGCAGGTGTACCCCGGAGTACCAACAGGGGTATACGGGTGCTACACCAGAGTACCAACGGGGGTACCGGTACTACTCTGGAGTACTGACGGGGGTACCCTGGCATTGAGCCCGAGCACCGGGCGGAATTAATGGTACCACACCAGAGCATCGGGAAGGGACGCCAGGCCTACCCCGGAGCATCAGGTCGGGATACCGGGCCTACCCTGGAGGGTCAGGATGGGGGGCCGGGATCTAACACCGCGTGCCTGTTGGGACAACAGTTAGAACTCTGGCGCATCACAAAGGGTTCTGCCACTGGCCCATAGTACTGTTGTGGGAACATGTTCTAACCCGGAACATCGCCTATGGACACCGGGACTACTGCCGAGGGTCAGGTAGGAAGGCTGGTTCTCAACCCGCGTGCTTGTAGGCACAGCAGGTGTACCCCGGAGTACCGACGGGGGTATACGGGTACTACACCGGAGTACCAACGGGGGTACCGGTACTACTCCGGAGTACCGACGGGGGTATACGGGTACTAACTCGGAGCACCGGGCGGGGTTACTGGTACTACACCGGAGTACCAACGGGGATACCGGTACTACTCTGGAGTACTGACGGGGGTACCCTGGCATTACGACGGAGCACCGGGCGGAATTAATGGTACTACACCAGAGGGTCGGGAAGGGAAGCCAGGCCTACCCCGGAGCATCAGGTCGGGATACCGGGCCTACCCTGGAGGGTCAGGATGGGGGGCCGGGATCTAACACCGCGTGCCTGTTGGGACAACAGTTAGAACTCCGGCGCATCACAAAGGGTTCTGCCACTGGCCCATAGTACTGTTGTGGGAACATGTTCTAACCCGGAACACCGCCTATGGACACCGGGCCTAACGCGAAGGGTCAAGTAGGAAGGGTGGGTCTAAACCCGCGCGCCCGTAGGCACAGCAGGTGTACCCCGGAGTACCGACGCGGGTATGAGGGTGCTACACCGGAGTACCAACGGGGGTACCGTTACTACCCTGGAGTACCGACGGGGGTATACGGATACTACCCTGGAGCACCGGGCGGGGTTACGGGTACTACACCAGAGCGTCGGGAAGGGAAGCCAGGCCTACCCCGGAGCATCAGGTCGGGATACTGGGCCTACCCTGGAGGGTCAGGATGGGGGGCTGGGATCTAACACCGCGTGCCTGTTGGGACAACAGTTAGAACTCCGGCGCATCACAAAGGGTTCTGCCACGGGCCCATAGTACTGGTGTGGGAACGGGTTCTATCCCGGAACGTCGCCTATGGACACCGGGCCTACCGCCGAGGGTCAGGTAGGAAGGCTGGTTCTCAACCCGCGTGCTTGTAGGCACAGCAGGTGTACCCCGGAGTACCGACGGGGGTATACGGGTACTACACCGGAGTACCAACGGGGGTACCGGTACTACTCCGGAGTACCGACGGGGGTATACGGGTACTACCTCGGAGCACCGGGCGGGGTTACTGGTACTACACCAGAGCGTCGGGAGGGGACAGCAGGCCTACCCTAGAGCTTCAGATAAGGATACCGGGCCTACCCTGGAGGGTCAAGATGGGAGGCTGAGATCTAACACCGCGCGCACGTTGGAACAACAATTAGAACTCCGGTGCATCACAAAGGGTTCTGCCACTGGCCCATAGTACTGTTGTGGGAACATGTTCTAACCCAGAACATCGCCTATGGACACCGGGCCTAACGCGAAGGGTCAAGTAGGAAGGGTGGGTCTAAACCCGCGCGCCCATAGGCACAGCAGGTGTACCCCGGAGTACCGACAGGGGTATACGGGTACTACACCGGAGTACCAACGGGGGTACCGGTACTACCCTGGAGTACCGACGGGGGTATATGGGTACTACCCTGGAGCACCGGGCGGGGTTACGGGTACTACACCAGAGCGTCGGGAAGGGACGCCAGGCCTACACCGGAGCATCAGGTCGGGATACCGGGCCTACCCTGGAGGGTCAGGATGGGGGGCCGGGATCTAACACCGCGTGCCTGTTGGGACAACAGTTAGAACTCCGGCGCATCACAAAGGGTTCTGCCACTGGCCCATAGTACTGTTGTGGGAACATGTTCTAACCCGGAACATCGCCTATGGACAACGGGCCTACCGCCGAGGGTCAGGTAGGAAGGCTGGTTCTCAACCCGCGTGCTTGTAGGCACAGCAGGTGTACCCCGGAGTACCAACGGTGGTATATGGGTACTACGTCGAAGTACCGGGCGGGGGTACCGGTACTACCACGGAGTACTGACGGGGGAACCCTGGCATTACGCCGGAGTACCGGGCGTGGTTACCGGTACTACACCAGAGCGTCGGGAAGGGAAGCCAGGCCTACCCCGGAGCATCAGGTCGGGATACCGGGCCTACCCTGGAGGGTCAGGATGGGGGGCCGGGATCTAACACCGCGTGCCTGTTGGGACAACAGTTAGAACTCCGGCGCATCACAAAGGGTTCTGCCACGGGCCCATAGTACTGGTGTGGGAACGGGTTCTATCCCGGAACATCGCCTATGGACACCGGGCCTACCGCCGAGGGTCAGGTAGGAAGGCTGGTTCTCAACCCGCGTGCTTGTAGGCACAGCAGGTGTACCCCGGAGTACCAACGGTGGTATACGGGTACTACCTCGAAGTACCGGGCGGGGGTACCGGTACTACCCCGGAGTACTGACGGGGGAACCCTGGCATTACGCCGGAGTACCGGGCGTGGTTACCGGTACTACACCAGAGCGTCGGGAAGAGAAGCCAGGCCTACCCCGGAGCATCAGGTCGGGATACCAGGCCTACCCTGGAGGGTCAGGATGGGGGGCCGGGATCTAACACCGCGTGCCTGTTGGGACAACAGTTAGAACTCCGGCGCATCACAAAGGGTTCTGCCACTGGCCCATAGTACTGTTGTGGGAACATGTTCTAACCCGGAACATCGCCTATGGACACCGGGCCTAACGCGAAGGGTCAAGTAGGAAGGGTGGGTCTAAACCCGCGCGCCCGTAGGGACAGCAGGTGTACCCCGGAGTACCGACAGGGGTATACGGGTACTAGACCGGAGTACCAACGGGGGTACCGTTACTACCCTGGAGTACCGACGGGGGTATACGGGTACTACCCTGGAGCACCGTGCGGGGTTACGGGTACTAAACCAGAGCGTCGGGAAGGGATGCCAGGCCTACACCGGAGCATCAGGTCGGGATACTGGGCCTACCCTGGAGGGTCAGGATGGGAGGCTGAGATCTAACACCGTGTGCCGTTTGGGACAACAGTTAGAACTCCGGCGCATCACAAAGCTTTCTGCCACTGGCCCATAGTACTGCTGTGGGAGCGGGTTCTATCCCAGAACGTTGCCTAGCGACACCGGGCCTAACGCAAAGGGTCAGGTAGCAAGGGTGTGTCCAAACCCGCGCGCCCGTAGGGACAGCAGGTGTACCCCGGAGTACCAACAGGGGTATACGGGTGCTACACCAGAGTACCAACGGGGGTACCGGTACTACTCTGGAGTACTGACGGGGGTACCCTGGCATTGCGCCGGAGCACCGGGCGGAATTAATGGTACCACACCAGAGCGTCGGGAAGGGACGCCAGGCCTACCCCGGAGCATCAGGTCGGGATACCGGGCCTACCCTGGAGGGTCAGGATGGGGGGCCGGGATCTAACACCGCGTGCCTGTTGGGACAACAGTTAGAACTCCGGCGCATCACAAAGGGTTCTGCCACTGGCCCATAGTACTGCTGTGGGAACGGGTTCTATCCCGGAACATCGCCTATGGACACCGGGCTTACCGCCGAGGGTCAGGTAGGAAGGCTGGTTCTCAACCCGCGTGCTTGTAGGCACAGCAGGTGTACCCCGGAGTACCAACGGTGGTATACGGGTACTACCTTGAAGTACCGGGCGGGGGTACCGGTACTACCCCGGAGTACTGACGGGGGAACCCTGGCATTACGCCGGAGTACCGGGCGTGGTTACCGGTACTACACCAGAGGGTCGGGAAGGGACGCCAGGCCTACCCCGGAGCATCAGGTCGGGATACCGGGCCTACCCTGGAGGGTCAGGATGGGGGGCCGGGATCTAACACCGCGTGCCTGTTGGGACAACAGTTAGAACTCCGGCGCATCACAAAGGGTTCTGCCACTGGCCCATAGTACTGTTGTGGGAACATGTTCTAACCCGGAACATCGCCTATGGACACCGGGCCTAACGCGAAGGGTCAAGTAGGAAGGGTGGGTCTAAACCCGCGCGCCCGTAGGCAGAGCAGGTGTACCCCGGAGTACCGACGGGGGTATGCGGGTGCTACACCGGAGTACCAACAGGGGTACCGGTACTACTCCGCAGTACACACGGGGGTATACGGGTACTACCTCGGAGCACCGGGCGGGGTTACTGGTACTACACCGTAGTACCAACGGGGATACCGGTACTACTCTGGAGTACTGACGGGGGTACCCTGGCATTGCGCCGGAGCACCGGGCGGAATTAATGGTACTACACCAGAGCGTCGGGAAGGGACGCCAGGCCTACCCCGGAGCATCAGGTCGGGATACCGGGCCTACCCTGGAGGGTCAGGATGGGGGGCCGGGATCTAACACCGCGTGCCTGTTGGGACAACAGTTAGAACTCCGGCGCATCACAAAGGGTTCTGCCACGGGCCCATAGTACTGGTGTGGGAACGGGTTCTATCCCGGAACATCGCCTATGGACACCGGGCCTACCGCCGAGGGTCAGGTAGGAAGGCTGGTTCTCAACCCGCGTGCTTGTAGGCACAGCAGGTGTACCCCGGAGTACCGACGGGTGTATACGGGTACTACACCGGAGTACCAACGGGGGTACCGGTACTACTCCGGAGTACCGACGGGGGTATACGGGTACTACCTCGGAGCACCGGGCGGGGTTACTGGTACTACACCAGAGCGTCGGGAAGGGACAGCAGGCCTACCCTAGAGTTTCAGATAAGGATACCGGGCCTACCCTGGAGGGTCAAGATGGGAGGCTGAGATCTAACACCGCGCGCCCGTTGGAACAACAATTAGAACTCCGGTGCATCACAAAGGGTTCTGCCACGGGCCCATAGTACTGTTGTGGGAACGGGTTCTATCCCGGAACGTCGCCTATGGACACCGGGACTACCGCCGAGGGTCAGGTAGGAAGGGTGGGTCTAAACCCGCGCGCCCGTAGGGACAGCAGGTGTACCCCGGAGTACCGACAGGGGTATACGGGTACTACACCGGAGTACCAACGGGGGTACCGGTACTACCCTGGAGTACCGACGGGGGTATATGGGTACTACCCTGGAGCACCGGGCGGGGTTACGGGTACTACACCAGAGCGTCGGGAAGGGACGCCAGGCCTACACCGGAGCATCAGGTCGGGATACCGGGCCTACCCTGGAGGGTCAGGATGGGAGGCTGAGATCTAACACCACGTGCCGTTTGGGACAACAGTTAGAACTCCGGCGCATCACAAACCTTTCTGCCACTGGCCCATAGTACTGCTGTGGGATCGGGTTCTATCCCAGAACGTCGCCTAGCGACACCGGGCCTTACGCAAAGGGTCAGGTAGCAAGGGTGTGTCCAAACCCGCGCGCCCGTAGGGACAGCAGGTGTACCCCGGAGTACCGACGGGGGTATGCGGGTGCTACACCGGAGTACCAACGGGGGTACCGGTACTACTATGGAGTACCGACGGGGGTATACGGGTACTACCTCGGAGCACCGGGCGGGGTTACTGGTACTACACCGGAGTACCAACGGGGGTACCGGTACTACTCTGGAGTACTGACGGGGGTACCCTGGCATTGCGCCGGAGCACCGGGCGGAATTAATGGTACTACACCAGAGCGTCGGGAAGGGACGCCAGGCCTACCCCGGAGCATCAGGTCGGGATACCGGGCCTACCCTGGAGGGTCAGGATGGGGGGCCTGGAAATAACACCACGTGCCGTTTGGGACAACAGTTAGAACTCCGGCGCATCACAAAGCTTTCTGCCACTGGCCCATAGTACTGCTGTGGGATCGGGTTCTATCCCAGAACGTCGCCTAGCGACACCGGGCCTTACGCAAAGGGTCAGGTAGCAAGGGTGTGTCCAAACCCGCGCGCCCGTAGGGACAGCAGGTGTACCCCGGAGTACCGACGGGGGTATGCGGGTGCTACACCGGAGTACCAACGGGGGTACCGGTACTACTCCGCAGTACTCACGGGGGTATACGGGTACTACCTCGGAGCACTGGGCGGGGTTACTGGTACTACACCGTAGTACCAACGGGGATACCGGTACTAGTCTGGAGTACTGACGGGGGTACCCTGGCATTGCGCCGGAGCACCGGGCGGAATTAATGGTACTACACCAGTGCGTCGGGAAGGGACACCAGGCCTACCCCGGAGCATCAGGTCGGGATACCGGGCCTACCCTGGAGGGTCAGGATGGGGGGCCGGGATCTAACACCGCGTGCCTGTTGGGACAACAGTTAGAACTCCGGCGCATCACAAAGGGTTCTGCCACGGGCCCATAGTACTGGTGTGGGAACGGGTTCTATCCCGGAACGTCGCCTATGGACACCGGGCCTACTGCCGAGGGTCAGGTAGGAAGGCTGGTTCTCAACCCGCGTGCTTGTAGGCACAGCAGGTGTACCCCGGAGTACCGACGGGGGCATACGGGTACTACACCGGAGTACCAACGGGGGTACCGGTACTACTCCGGAGTACTGACGGGGGTATACGGGTACTACCTCGGAGCACCGGGCGTGGTTACTGGTACTACACCAGAGCGTCGGGAAGGGACAGCAGGCCTACCCTAGAGCTTCAGATAAGGATACCGGGCCTACACTGGAGGGTCAAGATGGGAGGCTGAGATCTAACACCGCGCGCCCGTTGGAACAACAATTAGAACTCCGGTGCATCACAAAGGGTTCTGCCACGGGCCCATAGTACTGTTGTGGGAACGGGTTCTATCCCGGAACGTCGCCTATGGACACCGGGACTACCGCCGAGGGTCAGGTAGGAAGGCTGGTTCTCAACCCGCGCGCCTGTAGGGACAGCAGGTGTACCCCGGAGAACCGACAGGGGTATACGGGTACTACACCGGAGTACCAACGGGGGTACCGGTACTACCCTGGAGTACCGACGGGGGTATATGGGTACTACCCTGGAGCACCGGGCGGGGTTACGGGTACTACACCAGAGCGTCGGGAAGGGACGCCAGGCCTACACCGGAGCATCAGGTCGGGATACCGGGCCTACCCTGGAGGGTCAGGATGGGAAGCTGAGATCTAACACCACGTGCCGTTTGGGACAACAGTTAGAACTCCGGCGCATCACAAACCTTTCTGCCACTGGCCCATAGTACTGCTGTGGGATCGGGTTCTATCCCAGAACGTCGCCTAGCGACACCGGGCCTTACGCAAAGGGTCAGGTAGCAAGGGTGTGTCCAAACCCGCGCGCCCGTAGGGACAGCAGGTGTACCCCGCAGTACCGACGGGGGTATGCGGGTGCTACACCGGAGTACCAACGGGGGTACCGGTACTACTATGGAGTACCGACGGGGGTATACGGGTACTACCTCGGAGCACCGGGCGGGGTTACTGGTACTACACCGGAGTACCAACGGGGATACCGGTACTACTCTGGAGTACTGACGGGGGTACCCTGGCATTGCGCCGGAGCACCGGGCGGAATTAATGGTACTACACCAGAGCGTTGGGAACGGACGCCAGGCCTACACCGGAGCATCAGGTCGGGATACCGGGCCTACCCTGGAGGGTCAGGATGGGGGGCCGGGATCTAACACCGCGTGCCTGTTGGGACAACAGTTAGAACTCCGGCGCATCACAAAGGGTTCTGCCACGGGCCCATAGTACTGGTGTGGGAACGGGTTCTATCCCGGAACATCGCCTATGGACACCGGGCCTACCGCCGAGGGTCAGGTAGGAAGGCTGGTTCTCATCCCGCGTGCTTGTAGGCACAGCAGGTGTACCCCGGAGTACCAACGGTGGTATACGGGTACTACCTCGAAGTACCGGGCGGGGGTACCGGTACTACCCCGGAGTACTGACGGGGGAACCCTGGCATTACGCTGGAGTACCGGGCGTGGTTACCGGTACTACACCAGAGCGTCGGGAAGGGAAGCCAGGCCTACCCCGGAGCATCAGGTCGGGATACCGGGCCTACCCTGGAGGGTCAGGATGGGGGGGCCGGGATCTAACACCGCGTGCCTGTTGGGACAACAGTTAGAACTCCGGCGCATCACAAAGGGTTCTGCCACTGGCCCATAGTACTGTTGTGGGAACATGTTCTAACCCGGAACATCGCCTATGGACACCGGGACTACCGCCGAGGGTCAGGTAGGAAGGCTGGTTCTCAACCCGCGTGCTTGTAGGCACAGCAGGTGTACCCCGGAGTACCGACGGGGGTATACGGGTACTACACCGGAGTACCAACGGGGGTACCGGTACTACTCC
This sequence comes from Buteo buteo, assembly GCF_964188355.1. Lineage (NCBI taxonomy): Eukaryota > Metazoa > Chordata > Aves > Accipitriformes > Accipitridae > Buteo > Buteo buteo. Next base: position 432,717 of record NW_027439227.1, on the reverse strand, counting down.
GGAGTACCGACGGGGGTATACGGGTACTAACTCGGAGCACCGGGCGGGGTTACTGGTACTACACCGGAGTACCAACGGGGATACCGGTACTACTCTGGAGTACTGACGGGGGTACCCTGGCATTACGACGGAGCACCGGGCGGAATTAATGGTACTACACCAGAGCGTCGGGAAGGGACGCCAGGCCTACACCGGAGCATCAGGTCGGGATACCGGGCCTACCCTGGAGGGTCAGGAAGGGGGGCCGGGATCTAACACCGCGTGCCTGTTGGGACAACAGTTAGAACTCTGGCGCATCACAAAGGGTTCTGCCACGGGCCCATAGTACTGCTGTGGGAACGGGTTCTATCCCGGAACGTCGCCTATGGACACCGGGCCTACCGCCGAGGGTCAGGTAGGAAGGCTGGTTCTCAACCCGCGTGCTTGTAGGCACAGCAGGTGTACCCCGGAATACCAACGGTGGTATATGGGTACTACCTCGAAGTACCGGGTGGGGGTACCGGTACTACCCCGGAGTACTGACGGGGGAACCCTGGCATTACGCTGGAGTAGCGGGCGTGGTTACCGGTACTACACCAGAGGGTCGGGAAGGGAAGCCAGGCCTACCCCGGAGCATCAGGTCGGGATACCGGGCCTACCCTGGAGGGTCAGGATGGGGGGCCGGGATCTAACACCGCGTGCCTGTTGGGACAACAGTTAGAACTCCGGCGCATCACAAAGGGTTCTGCCACTGGCCCATAGTACTGTTGTGGGAACATGTTCTAACCCGGAACATCGCCTATGGACACCGGGCCTAACGCGAAGGGTCAAGTAGGAAGGGTGGGTCTAAACCCGCGCGCCCGTAGGCACAGCAGGTGTACCCCGGAGTACCGACGCGGGTATGAGGGTGCTACACCGGAGTACCAACGGGGGTACCGGTACTACTCCGGAGTACCGACGGGGGTATACGGGTACTACCTCGGAGCACCGGGCGGGGTTACTGGTACTACACCAGAGCGTCGGGAGGGGACAGCAGGCCTACCCTAGAGCTTCAGATAAGGATACCGGGCCTACCCTGGAGGGTCAAGATGGGAGGCTGAGATCTAACACCGCGCGCACGTTGGAACAACAATTAGAACTCCGGTGCATCACAAAGGGTTCTGCCACTGGCCCATAGTACTGTTGTGGGAACATGTTCTAACCCAGAACATCGCCTATGGACACCGGGCCTAACGCGAAGGGTCAAGTAGGAAGGGTGGGTCTAAACCCGCGCGCCCATAGGCACAGCAGGTGTACCCCGGAGTACCGACAGGGGTATACGGGTACTAGACCGGAGTACCAACGGGGGTACCGGTACTACCCTGGAGTACCGACGGGGGTATATGGGTACTACCCTGGAGCACCGGGCGGGGTTACGGGTACTACACCAGAGCGTCGGGAAGGGACGCCAGGCCTACACCGGAGCATCAGGTCGGGATACCGGGCCTACCCTGGAGGGTCAGGATGGGGGGCCGGGATCTAACACCGCGTGCCTGTTGGGACAACAGTTAGAACTCCGGCGCATCACAAAGGGTTCTGCCACTGGCCCATAGTACTGTTGTGGGAACATGTTCTAACCCGGAACATCGCCTATGGACAACGGGCCTAACGCCGAGGGTCAGGTAGGAAGGCTGGTTCTCAACCCGCGTGCTTGTAGGCACAGCAGGTGTACCCCGGAGTACCAACGGTGGTATATGTGTACTACGTCGAAGTACCGGGCGGGGGTACCGGTACTACCACGGAGTACTGACGGGGGAACCCTGGCATTACGCCGGAGTACCGGGCGTGGTTACCGGTACTACACCAGAGCGTCGGGAAGGGAAGCCAGGCCTACCCCGGAGCATCAGGTCGGGATACCGGGCCTACCCTGGAGGGTCAGGATGGGGGGCCGGGATCTAACACCGCGTGCCTGTTGGGACAACAGTTAGAACTCCGGCGCATCACAAAGGGTTCTGCCACGGGCCCATAGTACTGGTGTGGGAACGGGTTCTATCCCGGAACATCGCCTATGGACACCGGGCCTACCGCCGAGGGTCAGGTAGGAAGGCTGGTTCTCAACCCGCGTGCTTGTAGGCACAGCAGGTGTACCCCGGAGTACCAACGGTGGTATACGGGTACTACCTCGAAGTACCGGGCGGGGGTACCGGTACTACCCCGGAGTACTGACGGGGAACCCTGGCATTACGCCGGAGTACCGGGCGTGGTTACCGGTACTACACCAGAGCGTCGGGAAGAGAAGCCAGGCCTACCCCGGAGCATCAGGTCGGGATACCAGGCCTACCCTGGAGGGTCAGGATGGGGGGCCGGGATCTAACACCGCGTGCCTGTTGGGACAACAGTTAGAACTCCGGCGCATCACAAAGGGTTCTGCCACTGGCCCATAGTACTGTTGTGGGAACATGTTCTAACCCGGAACATCGCCTATGGACACCGGGCCTAACGCGAAGGGTCAAGTAGGAAGGGTGGGTCTAAACCCGCGCGCCCGTAGGGACAGCAGGTGTACCCCGGAGTACCGACAGGGGTATACGGGTACTAGACCGGAGTACCAACGGGGGTACCGTTACTACCCTGGAGTACCGACGGGGGTATACGGGTACTACCCTGGAGCACCGTGCGGGGTTACGGGTACTAAACCAGAGCGTCGGGAAGGGATGCCAGGCCTACACCGGAGCATCAGGTCGGGATACTGGGCCTACCCTGGAGGGTCAGGATGGGAGGCTGAGATCTAACACCGTGTGCCGTTTGGGACAACAGTTAGAACTCCGGCGCATCACAAAGCTTTCTGCCACTGGCCCATAGTACTGCTGTGGGAGCGGGTTCTATCCCAGAACGTCGCCTAGCGACACCGGGCCTAACGCAAAGGGTCAGGTAGCAAGGGTGTGTCCAAACCCGCGCGCCCGTAGGGACAGCAGGTGTACCCCGGAGTACCGACGGGGGTATACGGGTGCTACACCAGAGTACCAACGGGGGTACCGGTACTACTCTGGAGTACTGACGGGGGTACCCTGGCATTGCGCCGGAGCACCGGGCGGAATTAATGGTACCACACCAGAGCGTCGGGAAGGGACGCCAGGCCTACCCCGGAGCATCAGGTCGGGATACCGGGCCTACCCTGGAGGGTCAGGATGGGGGGCCGGGATCTAACACCGCGTGCCTGTTGGGACAACAGTTAGAACTCCGGCGCATCACAAAGGGTTCTGCCACTGGCCCATAGTACTGCTGTGGGAACGGGTTCTATCCCGGAACATCGCCTATGGACACCGGGCTTACCGCCGAGGGTCAGGTAGGAAGGCTGGTTCTCAACCCGCGTGCTTGTAGGCACAGCAGGTGTACCCCGGAGTACCAACGGTGGTATACGGGTACTACCTTGAAGTACCGGGCGGGGGTACCGGTACTACCCCGGAGTACTGACGGGGGAACCCTGGCATTACGCCGGAGTACCGGGCGTGGTTACCGGTACTACACCAGAGGGTCGGGAAGGGACGCCAGGCCTACCCCGGAGCATCAGGTCGGGATACCGGGCCTACCCTGGAGGGTCAGGATGGGGGGCCGGGATCTAACACCGCGTGCCTGTTGGGACAACAGTTAGAACTCCGGCGCATCACAAAGGGTTCTGCCACTGGCCCATAGTACTGTTGTGGGAACATGTTCTAACCCGGAACATCGCCTATGGACACCGGGCCTAACGCGAAGGGTCAAGTAGGAAGGGTGGGTCTAAACCCGCGCGCCCGTAGGCAGAGCAGGTGTACCCCGGAGTACCGACGGGGGTATGCGGGTGCTACACCGGAGTACCAACAGGGGTACCGGTACTACTCCGCAGTACTCACGGGGGTATACGGGTACTACCTCGGAGCACCGGGCGGGGTTACTGGTACTACACCGTAGTACCAACGGGGATACCGGTACTACTCTGGAGTACTGACGGGGGTACCCTGGCATTGCGCCGGAGCACCGGGCGGAATTAATGGTACTACACCAGAGCGTCGGGAAGGGACGCCAGGCCTACCCCGGAGCATCAGGTCGGGATACCGGGCCTACCCTGGAGGGTCAGGATGGGGGGCCGGGATCTAACACCGCGTGCCTGTTGGGACAACAGTTAGAACTCCGGCGCATCACAAAGGGTTCTGCCACGGGCCCATAGTACTGGTGTGGGAACGGGTTCTATCCCGGAACATCGCCTATGGACACCGGGCCTACCGCCGAGGGTCAGGTAGGAAGGCTGGTTCTCAACCCGCGTGCTTGTAGGCACAGCAGGTGTACCCCGGAGTACCGACGGGGGTATACGGGTACTACACCGGAGTACCAACGGGGGTACCGGTACTACTCCGGAGTACTGACGGGGGTATACGGGTACTACCTCGGAGCACCGGGCGGGGTTACTGGTACTACACCAGAGCGTCGGGAAGGGACAGCAGGCCTACCCTAGAGTTTCAGATAAGGATACCGGGCCTACCCTGGAGGGTCAAGATGGGAGGCTGAGATCTAACACCGCGCGCCCGTTGGAACAACAATTAGAACTCCGGTGCATCACAAAGGGTTCTGCCACGGGCCCATAGTACTGTTGTGGGAACGGGTTCTATCCCGGAACGTCGCCTATGGACACCGGGCCTACCGCCGAGGGTCAGGTAGGAAGGCTGGTTCTCAACCCGCGCGCCCGTAGGGACAGCAGGTGTACCCCGGAGTACCGACAGGGGTATACGGGTACTACACCGGAGTACCAACGGGGGTACCGGTACTACTCCGGAGTACCGACGGGGGTATACGGGTACTACCTCGGAGCACCGGGCGGGGTTACTGGTACTACACCAGAACGTCGGGAAGGGACAGCAGGCCTACCCTAGAGCTTCAGATAAGGATACCGGGCCTACCCTGGAGGGTCAAGATGGGAGGCTGAGATCTAACACCGCGCGCCCGTTGGAACAACAATTAGAACTCCGGTGCATCACAAAGGGTTCTGCCACGGGCCCATAGTACTGTTGTGGGAACGGGTTCTATCCCGGAACGTCGCCTATGGACACCGGGACTACCGCCGAGGGTCAGGTAGGAAGGCTGGTTCTCAACCCGCGCGCCCGTAGGGACAGCAGGTGTACCCCGGAGTACCGACAGGGGTATACGGGTACTACACCGGAGTACCAACGGGGGTACCGGTACTACCCTGGAGTACCGACGGGGGTATATGGGTACTACCCTGGAGCACCGGGCGGGGTTACGGGTACTACACCAGAGCGTCGGGAAGGGACGCCAGGCCTACACCGGAGCATCAGGTCGGGATACCGGGCCTACCCTGGAGGGTCAGGATGGGAGGCTGAGATCTAACACCACGTGCCGTTTGGGACAACAGTTAGAACTCCGGCGCATCACAAACCTTTCTGCCACTGGCCCATAGTACTGCTGTGGGATCGGGTTCTATCCCAGAACGTCGCCTAGCGACACCGGGCCTTACGCAAAGGGTCAGGTAGCAAGGGTGTGTCCAAACCCGCGCGCCCGTAGGGACAGCAGGTGTACCCCGGAGTACCGACGGGGGTATGCGGGTGCTACACCGGAGTACCAACGGGGGTACCGGTACTACTATGGAGTACCGACGGGGGTATACGGGTACTACCTCGGAGCACCGGGCGGGGTTACTGGTACTACACCGGAGTACCAACGGGGGTACCGGTACTACTCTGGAGTACTGACGGGGGTACCCTGGCATTGCGCCGGAGCACCGGGCGGAATTAATGGTACTACACCAGAGCGTTAGGAACGGACGCCAGGCCTACACCGGAGCATCAGGTCGGGATACCGGGCCTACCCTGGAGGGTCAGGATGGGGGGCCGGGATCTAACACCGCGTGCCTGTTGGGACAACAGTTAGAACTCCGGCGCATCACAAAGGGTTCTGCCACGGGCCCATAGTACTGGTGTGGGAACGGGTTCTATCCCGGAACATCGCCTATGGACACCGGGCCTACCGCCGAGGGTCAGGTAGGAAGGCTGGTTCTCAACCCGCGTGCTTGTAGGCACAGCAGGTGTACCCCGGAGTACCGACGGGGGTATACGGGTACTACACCGGAGTACCAACGGGGTTACCGGTACTACCCCGGAATACAGACGGGGGTATACGGGTACTACCTCGGAGCACCGGGCGGGGTTACTGGTACTACACCAGAGCGTCGGGAAGGGACAGCAGGCCTACCCTAGAGCTTCAGATAAGGATACCGGGCCTACCCTGGAGGGTCAAGATGGGAGGCTGAGATCTAACACCGCGCGCCCGTTGGAACAACAATTAGAACTCCGGCGCATCACAAAGGGTTCTGCCACGGGCCCATAGTACTGTTGTGGGAACGGGTTCTATCCCGGAACGTCGCCTATGGACACCGGGACTACCGCCGAGGGTCAGGTAGGAAGGGTGGGTCTAAACCCGCGCGCCCGTAGGGACAGCAGGTGTACCCCGGAGTACCGACAGGGGTATACGGGTACTAGACCGGAGTACCAACGGGGGTACCGGTACTACCCTGGAGTACCGACGGGGGTATACGGGTACTACCCTGGAGCACCGGGCGGGGTTACGGGTACTACACCAGAGCGTCGGGAAGGGACGCCAGGCCTACACCGGAGCATCAGGTCGGGATACCAGGCCTACCCTGGAGGGTCAGGATGGGAGGCTGAGATCTAACACCGCGCGCCCGTTGGAACAACAGTTAGAACTCCGGTGCATCACAAAGGGTTCTGCCACTGGCCCATAGTACTGGTGTGGGAACATGTTCTAACCCGGAACATCGCCTATGGACACCGGGCCTACCGCCGAGGGTCAGGTAGGAAGGCTGGTTCTCAACCCGCGTGCTTGTAGGCACAGCAGGTGTACCCCGGAGTACCGACGCGGGTATGCGGGTGCTACACCGGAGTACCAACGGGGGTACCGGTACTACTCTGGAGTACTGAGGGGGGTACCCTGGCATTGCGCCGGAGCACCGGGCGGAATTAATGGTACTACACCAGAGCGTCGGGAAGGGACGCCAGGCCTACCCCGGAGCATCAGGTCGGGATACCGGGCCTACCCTGGAGGGTCAGGAAGGGGGGCCGGGATCTAACACCGCGTGCCTGTTGGGACAACAGTTAGAACTCTGGCGCATCACAAAGGGTTCTGCCACGGGCCCATAGTACTGCTGTGGGAACGGGTTCTATCCCGGAACGTCGCCTATGGACACCGGGCCTACCGCCGAGGGTCAGGTAGGAAGGCTGGTTCTCAACCCGCGTGCTTGTAGGCACAGCAGGTGTACCCCGGAGTACCAACAGTGGTATACGGGTACTACCTCGAAGTACCGGGCGGGGGTACCGGTACAACCACGGAGTACTGACGGGGGAACCCTGGCATTACGCCGGAGTACCGGGCGTGGTTACCGGTACTACACCAGAGGGTCGGGAAGGGAAGCCAGGCCTACCCCGGAGCATCAGGTCGGGATACCGGGCCTACCCTGGAGGGTCAGGATGGGGGGCCGGGATCTAACACCGCGTGCCTGTTGGGACAACAGTTAGAACTCCGGCGCATCACAGAGGGTTCTGCCACTGGCCCATAGTACTGTTGTGGGAACATGTTCTAACCCGGAACATCGCCTATGGACACCGGGCCTAACGCGAAGGGTCAAGTAGGAAGGGTGGGTCTAAACCCGCGCACCCGTAGGGACAGCAGGTGTACCCCGGAGTACCGACAGGGGTATACGGGTACTAGACCGGAGTACCAACGGGGGTACCGGTACTACCCTGGAGTACCGACGGGGGTATACGGGTACTACCCTGGAGCACCGGGCGGGGTTACGGGTACTACACCAGAGCGTCGGGAAGGGATGCCAGGCCTACACCGGAGCATCAGGTCGGGATACTGGGCCTACCCTGGAGGGTCAGGATGGGAGGCTGAGATCTAACACCGTGTGCCGTTTGGGACAACAGTTAGAACTCCGGCGCATCACAAAGCTTTCTGCCACTGGCCCATAGTACTGCTGTGGGAGCGGGTTCTATCCCAGAACGTTGCCTAGCGACACCGGGCCTAACGCAAAGGGTCAGGTAGCAAGGGTGTGTCCAAACCCGCGCGCCCGTAGGGACAGCAGGTGTACCCCGGAGTACCGACAGGGGTATACGGGTGCTACACCGGAGTAACAACGGGGGTACCGGTACTACTCTGGAGTACTGACGGGGGTACCCTGGCATTGAGCCCGAGCACCGGGCAGAATTAATGGTACCACACCAGAGCATCGGGAAGGGACGCCAGGCCTACCCCGGAGCATCAGGTCGGGATACCGGGCCTACCCTGGAGGGTCAGGATGGGGGGCCGGGATCTAACACCGCGTGCCTGTTGGGACAACAGTTAGAACTCCGGCGCATCACAAAGGGTTCTGCCACGGGCCCATAGTACTGGTGTGGGAACGGGTTCTATCCCGGAACGTCGCCTATGGACACCGGGCCTACCGCCGAGGGTCAGGTAGGAAGGCTGGTTCTCAACCCGCGTGCTTGTAGGCCAGCAGGTGTACCCCGGAGTACCGACGGGGGTATACAGGTACTACACTGGAGTACCAACGGGGGTACCGGTACTACTCCAGAGTACCGACGGGGGTATACGGGTACTACCTCGGAGCACTGGGCGGGGTTACTGGTACTACACCGGAGTACCAACGGGGGTACCGGTACTACTCTGGAGTACTGACGGGGGTACCCTGGCATTGCGCCCGAGCACCGGGCGGAATTAATGGTACTACACCATAGCGTCGGGAAGGGACACCAGGCCTACACCGGAGCATCAGGTCGGGATACCGGGCCTACCCTGGAGGGTCAGGATGGGGGGCCGGGATCTAACACCGCGTGCCTGTTGGGACAACAGTTAGAACTCCGGCGCATCACAAAGGGTTCTGCCACGGGCCCATAGTACTGCTGTGGGAACGGGTTCTATCCCGGAACGTCGCCTATGGACACCGGGCCTACCGCCGAGGGTCAGGTAGGAAGGCTGGTTCTCAACCCGCGTGCTTGTAGGCACAGCAGGTGTACCCCGGAGTACCAACGGTGGTATACGGGTACTACCTCGAAGTACCGGGCGGGGGTACCGGTACTACCCCGGAGTACTGACGGGGGAACCCTGGCATTACGCCGGAGTACCGGGCGTGGTTACCAGTACTACACCAGAGCGTTGGGAACGGACGCCAGGCCTACACCGGAGCATCAGGTCGGGATACCGGGCCTACCCTGGAGGGTCAGGATGGGGGGCCGGGATCTAACACCGCGTGCCTGTTGGGACAACAGTTAGAACTCCGGCGCATCACAAAGGGTTCTGCCACGGGCCCATAGTACTGGTGTGGGAACGGGTTCTATCCCGGAACATCGCCTATGGACACCGGGCCTACCGCCGAGGGTCAGGTAGGAAGGCTGGTTCTCAACCCGCGTGCTTGTAGGCACAGCAGGTGTACCCCGGAGTACCGACGGGGGTATACGGGTACTACACCGGAGTACCAACGGGGGTACCGGTACTACTCCGGAGTACCGACGGGGGTATACGGGTACTACCTCGGAGTACCGGGCGTGGTTACCGGTACTACACCAGAGGGTCGGGAAGGGAAGCCAGGCCTACCCCGGAGCATCAGGTCGGGATACCGGGCCTACCCTGGAGGGTCAGGATGGGGGGCCGGGATCTAACACCGCGTGCCTGTTGGGACAACAGTTAGAACTCCGGCGCATCACAAAGGGTTCTGCCACTGGCCCATAGTACTGTTGTGGGAACATGTTCTAACCCGGAACATCGCCTATGGACACCGGGCCTAACGCGAAGGGTCAAGTAGGAAGGGTGGGTCTAAACCCGCGCGCCCGTAGGCACAGCAGGTGTACCCCGGAGTACCGACGGGGGTATGCGGGTGCTACACCGGAGTACCAACAGGGGTACCGGTACTACTCCGCAGTACCGACGGGGGTATACGGGTACTACCTCGGAGCACCGGGCGGGGTTACTGGTACTGCACCGGAGTACCAACGGGGGTATCGGTACTACTCTGGAGTACTGACGGGGGTACCCTGGCATTGCGCCGGAGCACCGGGCGGAATTAATGGTACTACACCAGAGCGTCGGGAAGGGACGCCAGGCCTACCCCGGAGCATCAGGTCGGGATACCGGGCCTACCCTGGAGGGTCAGGATGGGGGGCCGGGATCTAACACCGCGCGCCCGTTGGGACAACAGTTAGAACTCCGGCGCATCACAAAGGGTTCTGCCACGGGCCCATAGTACTGGTGTGGGAACGGGTTCTATCCCGGAACATCGCCTATGGACACCGGGCCTAACGCGAAGGGTCAAGTAGGAAGGGTGGGTCTAAACCCGCGCGCCCGTAGGGACAGCAGGTGTACCCCGGAGTACCGACAGGGGTATATGGGTACTACACCGGAGTACCAATGGGGGTACCGGTACTATCCTGGAGTACCGACAGGGGTATATGGGTACTACCCTGGAGCACCGGGCGGGGTTACGGGTACTACACCAGAGCGTCGGGAAGGGACGCCAGGCCTACACCGGAGCATCAGGTCGGGATACCGGGCTTACCCTGGAGGGTCAGGATGGGAGGCTGAGATCTAACACCACGTGCCGTTTGGGACAACAGTATGAACTCCGGCGCATCACAAAGCTTTCTGCCACTGGCCCATAGTACTTCTGTGGGAGCGGGTTCTATCCCAGAACGTCGCCTAGCGACACCGGGCCTAACGCAAAGGGTCAGGTAGCAAGGGTGTGTCCAAACCCGCGCGCCTGTTGGGACAGCAGGTGTACCCCGGAGTACCGACGGGGGTATACGGGTGCTACACCGGAGTACCAACGGGGGTACCGGTACTACTCCGGAGTACCGACTGGGGTACCCTGGCATTGCGCCGGAGCACTGGGCGGAACTAATGGTACTACACCAGAGCGTCGGGAAGGGAAGCCAGGCCTACCCCGGAGCATCAGGTCGGGATACCGGGCCTACCCTGGAGGGTCAGGAAGGGGGGCCGGGATCTAACACCGCGTGCCTGTTGGGACAACAGTTAGAACTCTGGCGCATCACAAAGGGTTCTGCCACGGGCCCATAGTACTGGTGTGGGAACGGGTTCTATCCCGGAACGTCGCCTATGGACACCGGGCCTACCGCCGAGGGTCAGGTAGGAAGGCTGGTTTTCAACCCGCGTGCTTGTAGGCACAGCAGGTGTACCCCGGAGTACCGACGGGGGTATACGGGTACTACACCGGAGTACCAACGGGGGTACCGGAACTACTCCGGAGTACCGACGGGGGTATACGGGTACTACCTCGGAGCACCGGGCGGGGTTACTGGTACTACACCAGAGCGTCGGGAAGGGACAGCAGGCCTACCCTAGAGCTTCAGATAAGGATACTGGGCCTACCCTGGAGGGTCAAGATGGGAGGCTGAGATCTAACACCGCGCGCCCGTTGGAACAACAGTTAGAACTCCGGTGCATCACAAAAGGTTCTGCCACTGGCCCATAGTACTGTTGTGGGAACATGTTCTAAGCCGGAACGTCGCCTATGGACACCGGGACTACCGCCGAGGGTCAGGTAGGAAGGGTGGGTCTAAACCCGCGCGCCCGTAGGGACAGCAGGTGTACCCCGGAGTACCGACGGGGGTATGCGGGTGCTACACCGGAGTACCAACGGGGGTACCGGTACTTCTATGGAGTACCGACGGGTGTATACGGGTACTACCTCGGAGCACCGGGCGTGGTTACTGGTACTACACCAGAGCGTCGGGAAGGGACAGCAGGCCTACCCTAGAGCTTCAGATAAGGATACCGGGCCTACCCTGGAGGGTCAAGATGGGAGGCTGAGATCTAACACCGCGCGCCAGTTGGAACAACAGTTAGAACTCCGGTGCATCACAAAGGGTTCTGCCACTGGCCCATAGTACTGGTGTGGGAACATGTTCTAACCCGGAACATCGCCTATGGACACCGGGCCTAACGCAAAGGGTCAAGTAGGAAGGGTGGGTCTAAACCCGCGCGCCCGTAGGGACAGCAGGTGTACCCCGGAGTACCGACGCGGGTATGCGGGTGCTACACCGGAGTACCAACGGGGGTACCGGTACTACTCTGGAGTACTGACGGGGGTACCCTGGCATTGCGCCGGAGCACCGGGCGGAATTAATGGTACTACACGAGAGCGTCGGGAAGGGACGCCAGGCCTACCCCGGAGCATCAGGTCGGGATACCGGGCCTACCCTGGAGGGTCAGGAAGGGGGGCCGGGATCTAACACCGCGTGCCTGTTGGGACAACAGTTAGAACTCCGGCGCATCACAAAGGGTTCTGCCACGGGCCCATAGTACTGCTGTGGGAACGGGTTCTATCCCGGAACGTCGCCTATGGACACCGGGCCTACCGCCGAGGGTCAGGTAGGAAGGCTGGTTCTCAACCCGCGTGCTTGTAGGCACAGCAGGTGTACCCCGGAGTACCAACGGTGGTATACGGGTACTACCTCGAAGTACCGGGCGGGGGTACCGGTACTACCCCGGAGTACTGACGGGGGAACCCTGGCATTACGCTGGATTACCGGGCGTGGTTACCGGTACTAAACCAGAGCGTCGGGAAGGGAAGCCAGGCCTACCCCGGAGCATCAGGTCGGGATACCGGGCCTACCCTGGAGGGTCAGGATGGGGGGCCGGGATCTAACACCGCGTGCCTGTTGGGACAACAGTTAGAACTCCGGCGCATCACAAAGGGTTCTGCCACGGGCCCATAGTACTGGTGTGGGAACGGGTTCTATCCCGGAACATCGCCTATGGACACCGGGCCTACCGCCGAGGGTCAGGTAGGAAGGCTGGTTCTCAACCCGCGTGCTTGTAGGCACAGCAGGTGTACCCCGGAGTACCGACAGGGGTATACGGGTACTACACCGGAGTACCAACGGGGGTACCGGTACTACTCCGGAGTACCGACGGGGGTATACGGGTACTACCTCGGAGCACCGGGCGGGGTTACTGGTACTACACCAGAGCGTCGGGAAGGGACAGCAGGCCTACCCTAGAGCTTCAGATAAGGATACCGGGCCTACCCTGGAGGGTCAAGATGGGAGGCTGAGATCTAACACCGCGCGCCCGTTGGAACAACAGTTAGAACTCCGGTGCATCACAAAGGGTTCTGCCACTGGCCCATAGTACTGGTGTGGGAGCGGGTTCTATCCCGGAACGTCGCCTAGCGACACCGGGCCTAACGCGAAGGGTCAAGTAGGAAGGGTGGGTCTAAACCCGCGCGCCCGTAGGGACAGCAGGTGTACCCCGGAGTACCGACGCAGGTATGCGGGTGCTACACCGGAGTACCAACGGGGATACCGGTACTACTCTGGAGTACTGACGGGGGTACCCTGGCATTGCGCCGGAGCACCGGGCGGAATTAATGGTACTACACCAGAGCGTCGGGAAGGGACGCCAGGCCTACCCCGGAGCATCAGGTCGGGATACCGGGCCTACCCTGGAGGGTCAGGAAGGGGGGCCGGGATCTAACACCGCGTGCCTGTTGGGACAACAGTTAGAACTCTGGCGCATCACAAAGGGTTCTGCCACTGGCCCATAGTACTGCTGTGGGAACGGGTTCTATCCCGGAACGTCGCCTATGGACACCGGGCCTACCGCCGAGGGTCAGGTAGGAAGGCTGGTTCTCAACCCGCGTGCTTGTAGGCACAGCAGGTGTACCCCGGAGTACCAGCGGTGGTATACGGGTACTACCTCGAAGTACCGGGCGGGGGTACCGGTACTACCCCGCAGTACTGACGGGGGAACCCTTGCATTACGCCGGAGTACCGGGCGTGGTTACCGGTACTACCCCAGAGCATCGGGAAGGGAAGCCAGGCCTACACCGGAGCATCAGGTCGGGATACCAGGCCTACCCTGGAGGGTCAGGATGGGGGGCCGGGATCTAACACCGCGTGCCTGTTGGGACAACAGTTAGAACTCCGGCGCATCACAAAGGTTTCTGCCACTGGCCCATAGTACTGTTGTGGGAACATGTTCTAACCCGGAACATCGCCTATGGACACCGGGCCTAACGCGAAGGGTCAAGTAGGAAGGGTGGGTCTAAACCCGCGCGCCCGTAGGGACAGCAGGTGTACCCCGGAGTACCGACAGGGGTATACGGGTACTAGACCGGAGTACCAACGGGGGTACCGGTACTACCCTGGAGTACCGACGGGGGTATACGGGTACTACCCTGGAGCACCGGGCGGGGTTACGGGTACTACACCAGAGCGTCGGGAAGGGATGCCAGGCCTACACCGGAGCATCAGGTCGGGATACTGGGCCTACCCTGGAGGGTCAGGATGGGAGGCTGAGATCTAACACCGTGTGCCGTTTGGGACAACAGTTAGAACTCCGGCGCATCACAAAGCTTTCTGCCACTGGCCCATAGTACTGGTGTGGGAGCGGGTTCTATCCCAGAACGTCGCCTAGCGACACCGGGCCTTACGCAAAGGGTCAGGTAGCAAGGGTGTGTCCAAACCCGCGTGCCCGTAGGGACAGCAGGTGTACCCCGGAGTACCGACAGGGGTATACGGGTGCTACACCGGAGTACCAACGGGGGTACCGGTACTACTCTGGAGTACTGACGGGGGTACCCTGGCATTGCGCCCGAGCACCAGGCAGAATTAATGGTACCACACCAGAGCATCGGGAAGGGACGCCAGGCCTACCCCGGAGCATCAGGTCGGGATACCGGGCCTACCCTGGAGGGTCAGGATGGGGGGCCGGGATCTAACACCGCGTGCCTGTTGGGACAACAGTTAGAACTCCGGCGCATCACAAAGGGTTCTGCCACTGGCCCATAGTACTGGTGTGGGAACGGGTTCTATCCCGGAACGTCGCCTATGGACTCCGGGCCTACCGCCGAGGGTCAGGTAGGAAGGCTGGTTCTCAACCCGCGTGCTTGTAGGCCAGCAGGTGTACCCCGGAGTACCGACGGGGGTATACAGGTACTACACTGGAGTACCAACGGGGGTACCGGTACTACTCCTGAGTACCGACGGGGGTATACGGGTACTACCTCGGAGCACTGGGCGGGGTTACTGGTACTACACCGGAGTACCAACGGGGGTACCGGTACTACTCTGGAGTACTGACGGGGGTACCCTGGCATTGCGCCCGAGCACCGGGCGGAATTAATGGTACTACACCATAGCGTCGGGAAGGGACGCCAGGCCTACACCGGAGCATCAGGTCGGGATACCGGGCCTACCCTGGAGGGTCAAGATGGGGGGCCGGGATCTAACACCGCGTGCCTGTTGGGACAACAGTTAGAACTCCGGCGCATCACAAAGGGTTCTGCCACGGGCCCATAGTACTGCTGTGGGAACGGGTTCTATCCCGGAACGTCGCCTATGGACACCGGGCCTACCGCCGAGGGTCAGGTAGGAAGGCTGGTTCTCAACCCGCGTGCTTGTAGGCACAGCAGGTGTACCCCGGAGTACCGACGGTGGTATACGGGTACTACCTCGAAGTACCGGGCGGGGGTACCGGTACTACCCCGGAGTACTGACGGGGGAACCCTGGCATTACGCCGGAGTACCGGGCGTGGTTACCAGTACTACACCAGAGGGTCGGGAAGGGAAGCCAGGCCTAACCCGGAGCATCAGGTCGGGATACCGGGCCTACCCTGGAGGGTCAAGATGGGGGGCCGGGATCTAACACCGCGTGCCTGTTGGGACAACAGTTAGAACTCCGGCGCATCACAAAGGGTTCTGCCTACTACTCCAGAGTACCGACGGGGGTATACGGGTACTACCCTGGAGCACCGGGCGGGGTTACTGGTACTACACCAGAGCGTCGGGAAGGGAAGCCAGGCCTACCCTAGAGCTTCAGAGAAGGATACTGGGCCTAGCCTGGAGGGTCAAGATGGGAGGCTGAGATCTAACACCGCGCGCCCGTTGGAACAACAGTTAGAACTCCGGTGCATCACAAAGGGTTCTGCCACTGGCCCATAGTACTGTTGTGGGAACATGTTCTAACCCGGAACATCGCCTATGGACACCGGGCCTAACGCGAAGGGTCAAGTAGGAAGGGTGGGTCTAAACCCGCGCGCCCGTAGGCACAGCAGGTGTACCCCGAAGTACCGACGGGGGTATGCGGGTGCTACACCGGAGTACCAACAGGGGTACCGGTACTACTCCGCAGTACCGACGGGGGTATACGGGTACTACCTCGGAGCACCGGGCGGGGTTACTGGTACTGCACCGGAGTACCAACGGGGGTATCGGTACTACTCTGGAGTACTGACGGGGGTACCCTGGCATTGCGCCGGAGCACCGGGCGGAATTAATGGTACTACACCAGAGCGTCGGGAAGGGACGCCAGGCCTACCCCGGAGCATCAGGTCGGGATACCGGGCCTACCCTGGAGGGTCAGGATGGGGGGCCGGGATCTAACACCGCGCGCCCGTTGGGACAACAGTTAGAACTCCGGCGCATCACAAAGGGTTCTGCCACGGGCCCATAGTACTGGTGTGGGAACGGGTTCTATCCCGGAACATCGCCTATGGACACCGGGCCTAACGCGAAGGGTCAAGTAGGAAGGGTGGGTCTAAACCCGCGCGCCCGTAGGGACAGCAGGTGTACCCCGGAGTACCGACAGGGGTATACAGGTACTACACCGGAGTACCAATGGGGGTACCGGTACTATCCTGGAGTACCGACAGGGGTATATGGGTACTACCCTGGAGCACCGGGCGGGGTTACGGGTACTACACCAGAGCGTCGGGAAGGGACGCCAGGCCTACACCGGAGCATCAGGTCGGGATACCGGGCTTACCCTGGAGGGTCAGGATGGGAGGCTGAGATCTAACACCACGTGCCGTTTGGGACAACAGTATGAACTCCGGCGCATCACAAAGCTTTCTGCCACTGGCCCATAGTACTTCTGTGGGAGCGGGTTCTATCCCAGAACGTCGCCTAGCGACACCGGGCCTAACGCAAAGGGTCAGGTAGCAAGGGTGTGTCCAAACCCGCGCGCCCGTAGGGACAGCAGGTGTACCCCGGAGTACCAACGGGGGTACCGGTACTACTCTGGAGTACTGACGGGGGTACCCTGGCATTGCGCCGGAGCACTGGGCGGAACTAATGGTACTACACCAGAGCGTCGGGAAGGGAAGCCAGGCCTACCCCGGAGCATCAGGTCGGGATACCGGGCCTACCCTGGAGGGTCAGGAAGGGGGGCCGGGATCTAACACCGCGTGCCTGTTGGGACAACAGTTAGAACTCTGGCGCATCACAAAGGGTTCTGCCACGGGCCCATAGTACTGGTGTGGGAACGGGTTCTATCCCGGAACGTCGCCTATGGACACCGGGCCTACCGCCGAGGGTCAGGTAGGAAGGCTGGTTTTCAACCTGCGTGCTTGTAGGCACAGCAGGTGTACCCCGGAGTACCGACGGGGGTATACGGGTACTACACCGGAGTACCAACGGGGGTACCGGAACTACTCCGGAGTACCGACGGGGGTATACGGGTACTACCTCGGAGCACCGGGCGGGGTTACTGGTACTACACCAGAGCGTCGGGAAGGGACAGCAGGCCTAGCCTAGAGCTTCAGATAAGGATACTGGGCCTACCCTGGAGGGTCAAGATGGGAGGCTGAGATCTAACACCGCGCGCCCGTTGGAACAACAGTTAGAACTCCGGTGCATCACAAAGGGTTCTGCCACGCGCCCATAGTACTGCTGTGGGAACGGGTTCTATCCCGGAACGTCGCCTATGGACACCGGGCCTAACGCGAAGGGTCAAGTAGGAAGGGTGGGTCTGAACCCGCGCGCCCGTAGGCACAGCAGGTGTACCCCGGAGTATCGACAGGGGTATACGGGTACTACACCGGAGTACCAACGGGGGTACCGGTACTACTCCGGAGTACCGACGGGGGTATACGGGTACTACCTCGGAGCACCGGGCGCCGTTACTGGTACTACACCAGAGCGTCGGGAAGGGACACCAGGCCTACCTTAGAGCTTCAGAGAAGGATACCGGGCCTACCCTGGAGGGTCAAGATGGGAGGCTGAGATCTAACACCGCGCGCCCGTTGGAACAACAGTTAGAACTCCGGTGCATTACAAAGGGTTCTGCCACGGGCCCATAGTGCTGGTGTGGGAACGGGTTCTATCCCGGAACGTCGCCTATGGACACCAGGCCTACCGCCGAGGGTCAGGTAGGAAGGCTGGTTCTCAACCCGCGTGCTTGTAGGCAGAGCAGGTGTACCCCGGAGTACCGACGGGGGTATACAGGTACTACACCGGAGTACCAACGGGGGTACCGGTACTACTCCGGAGTACCGACGGGGGTATACGGGTACTACCTCGGAGCACCGGGCGGGGTTAATGGTACTACACCGGAGTACCAACGGGGGTACCGGTACTACTCTGGAGTACTGACGGGGGTACCCTGGCATTGCGCCGGAGCACTGGGCGGAACTAATGGTACTACACCAGAGCGTCGGGAAGGGAAGCCAGGCCTACCCCGGAGCATCAGGTCGGGATACCGGGCCTACCCTGGAGGGTCAGGAAGGGGGGCCGGGATCTAACACCGCGTGCCTGTTGGGACAACAGTTAGAACTCTGGCGCATCACAAAGGGTTCTGCCACGGGCCCATAGTACTGGTGTGGGAACGGGTTCTATCCCGGAACGTCGCCTATGGACACCGGGCCTACCGCCGAGGGTCAGGTAGGAAGGCTGGTTTTCAACCCGCGTGCTTGTAGGCACAGCAGGTGTACCCCGGAGTACCGACGGGGGTATACGGGTACTACACCGGAGTACCAACGGGGGTACCGGAACTACTCCGGAGTACCGACGGGGGTATATGGGTACTACCTCGGAGCACCGGGCGGGGTTACTGGTAATACACCGGAGTACCAACGGGGGTACCGGTACTACTCTGGAGTACTGACGGGGGTACCCTGGCATTGCGCCGGAGCACAGGGCGGAATTAATGGTACTACACCAGAGCGTTGGGAACGGACGCCAGGCCTACACCGGAGCATCAGGTCGGGATACCGGGCCTACCCTGGAGGGTCAGGATGGGGGGCCGGGATCTAACACCGCGTGCCTGTTGGGACAACAGTTAGAACTCCGGCGCATCACAAAGGGTTCTGCCACGGGCCCATAGTACTGGTGTGGGAACGGGTTCTATCCCGGAACATCGCCTATGGACACCGGGCCTACCGCCGAGGGTCAGGTAGGAAGGCTGGTTCTCAACCCGCGTGCTTGTAGGCACAGCAGGTGTACCCCGGAGTACCGACGGGGGTATACGGGTACTACACCGGAGTACCAACGGGGGTACCGGTACTACTCCGGAGTACCGACGGGGGTATACGGGTACTACCTCGGAGCACCGGGCGGGGTTACTGGTACTACACCAGAGCGTCGGGAAGGGACAGCAGGCCTACCCTAGAGCTTCAGATAAGGATACCGGGCCTACCCTGGAGGGTCAAGATGGGAGGCTGAGATCTAACACCGCGCGCCCGTTGGAACAACAATTAGAACTCCGGTGCATCACAAAGGGTTCTGCCACGGGCCCATAGTACTGTTGTGGGAACGGGTTCTATCCCGGAACGTCGCCTATGGACACCGGGACTACCGCCGAGGGTCAGGTAGGAAGGGTGGGTCTAAACCCGCGCGCCCGTAGGGACAGCAGGTGTACCCCGGAGTACCGACAGGGGTATACGGGTACTACACCGGAGTACCAACGGGGGTACCGGTACTACCCTGGAGTACCGACGGGGGTATATGGGTACTACCCTGGAGCACCGGGCGGGGTTACGGGTACTACACCAGAGCGTCGGGAAGGGACGCCAGGCCTACACCGGAGCATCAGGTCGGGATACCAGGCCTACCCTGGAGGGTCAGGATGGGAGGCTGAGATCTAACACCACGTGACGTTTGGGACAACAGTTAGAACTCCGGCGCATCACAAACCTTTCTGCCACTGGCCCATAGTACTGCTGTGGGATCGGGTTCTATCCCAGAAAGTCGCCTAGCGACACCGGGCCTTACGCAAAGGGTCAGGTAGCAGGGTGTGTCCAAACCCGCGCGCCCGTAGGGACAGCAGGTGTACCCCGGAGTACCGACGGGGGTATGCGGGTGCTACACCGGAGTACCAACGGGGGTACCGGTACTACTATGGAGTACCGACGGGGGTATACGGGTACTACCTCGGAGCACCGGGCGGGGTTACTGGTACTACACCGGAGTACCAACGGGGATACCGGTACTACTCTGGAGTACTGACGGGGGTACCCTGGCATTGCGCCGGAGCACCGGGCGGAATTAATGGTACTACACCAGAGCGTTGGGAACGGACGCCAGGCCTACCCCGGAGCATCAGGTCGGGATACCGGGCCTACCCTGGAGGGTCAGGATGGGGGGCCGGGATCTAACACCGCGTGCCTGTTGGGACAACAGTTAGAACTCCGGCGCATCACAAAGCTTTCTGCCACGGGCCCATAGTACTGGTGTGGGAACGGGTTCTATCCCGGAACATCGCCTATGGACACCGGGCCTACCGCCGAGGGTCAGGTAGGAAGGCTGGTTCTCAACCCGCGTGCTTGTAGGCACAGCAGGTGTACCCCGGAGTACCGACGGGGGTATACGGGTACTACACCGGAGTATCAACGGGGGTACCGGTACTACTCCGGAGTACCGACAGGGGTATACGGGTACTACCTCGGAGCACCGGGCGGGGTTACTGGTACTACACCAGAGCGTCGGGAAGGGAAGCCAGGCCTACCCTAGAGCTTCAGAGAAGGATACCGGGCCTACCCTGGAGGGTCAAGATGGGAGGCTGAGATCTAACACCGCGCGCCCGTTGGAACAACAGTTAGAACTCCGGTGCATCACAAAGGGTTCTGCCACTGGCCCATAGTACTGGTGTGGGAACATGTTCTAACCCGGAACATCGCCTATGGACACCGGGCCTAACGCGAAGGGTCAAGTAGGAAGGGTGGGTCTAAACCCGCGCGCCCGTAGGGACAGCAGGTGTACCCCGGAGTACCGACGCGGGTATACAGGTACTACACTGGAGTACCAACGGGGGTACCGGTACTACTCCGGAGTACCGACGGGGGTATACGGGTACTACCTCGGAGCACTGGGCGGGGTTACTGGTACTACACCGGAGTACCAAAGGGGGTACCGGTACTACTCTGGAGTACTGACGGGGGTACCCTGGCATTGCGCCCGAGCACCGGGCGGAATTAATGGTACTACACCATAGTGTCGGGAAGGGACACCAGGCCTACACCGGAGCATCAGGTCGGGATACCGGGCCTACCCTGGAGGGTCAGGATGGGGGGCCGGGATCTAACACCGCGTGCCTGTTGGGACAACAGTTAGAACTCCGGCGCATCACAAAGGGTTCTGCCACGGGCCCATAGTACTGCTGTGGGAACGGGTTCTATCCCGGAACGTCGCCTATGGACACCGGGCCTACCGCCGAGGGTCAGGTAGGAAGGCTGGTTCTCAACCCGCGTGCTTGTAGGCACAGCAGGTGTACCCCGGAGTACCAACGGTGGTATACGGGTACTACCTCGAAGTACCGGGCGGGGGTACCGGTACTACCCCGGAGTACTGACGGGGGAACCCTGGCATTACGCCGGAGTACCGGGCGTGGTTACCAGTACTACACCAGAGCGTTGGGAACGGACGCCAGGCCTACACCGGAGCATCAGGTCGGGATACCGGGCCTACCCTGGAGGGTCAGGATGGGGGGCCGGGATCTAACACCGCGTGCCTGTTGGGACAACAGTTAGAACTCCGGCGCATCACAAAGGGTTCTGCCACGGGCCCATAGTACTGGTGTGGGAACGGGTTCTATCCCGGAACGTCGCCTATGGACACCGGGCCTACCGCCGAGGGTCAGGTAGGAAGGCTGGTTCTCAACCCGCGTGCTTGTAGGCACAGCAGGTGTACCCCGGAGTACCGACGGGAGTATACGGGTACTACACCGGAGTACCAACGGGGGTACCGGTACTACTCCGGAGTACCGACGGGGGTATACGGGTACTACCTCTGAGCACCGGGCGGGGTTACTGGTACTACACCAGAGCGTCGGGAAGGGACGCCAGGCCTACCCCGGAGCATCAGGTCGGGATACCGGGCCTACCCTGGAGGGTCAGGAAGGGGGGCCGGGATCTAACACCGCGTGCCTGTTGGGACAACAGTTAGAACTCTGGCGCATCACAAAGGGTTCTGCCACTGGCCCATAGTACTGCTGTGGGAACGGGTTCTATCCCGGAACGTCGCCTATGGACACCGGGCCTACCGCCGAGGGTCAGGTAGGAAGGCTGGTTCTCAACCCGCGTGCTTGTAGGCACAGCAGGTGTACCCCGGAGTACCAACGGTGGTATACGGGTACTACCTCGAAGTACCGGGCGGGGGTACCGGTACTACACCGCAGTACTGACGGGGGAACCCTTGCATTACGCCGGAGTACCGGGCGTGGTTACCGGTACTACACCAGAGCATCGGGAAGGGAAGCCAGGCCTACCCCGGAGCATCAGGTCGGGATACCAGGCCTACCCTGGAGGGTCAGGATGGGGGTCCGGGATCTAACACCGCGTGCCTGTTGGGACAACAGTTAGAACTCCGGCGCATCACAAAGGGTTCTGCCACTGGCCCATAGTACTGTTGTGGGAACATGTTCTAACCCGGAACATCGCCTATGGACACCGGGCCTAACGCGAAGGGTCAAGTAGGAAGGGTGGGTCTAAACCCGCGCGCCCGTAGGGACAGCAGGTGTACCCCGGAGTACCGACAGGGGTATACGGGTACTAGACCGGAGTACCAACGGGGGTACCGGTACTACCCTGGAGTACCGACGGTGGTATACGGGTACTACCTCGAAGTACCGGGCGGGGGTACCGGTACTACCCCGGAGTACTGATGGGGGAACCCTGGCATTACGCCGGAGTAACGGGCGTGGTTACCAGTACTACACCAGAGGGTCGGGAAGGGAAGCCAGGCCTAACCCGGAGCATCAGGTCGGGATACCGGGCCTACCCTGGAGGGTCAAGATGGGGGGCCGGGATCTAACACCGCGTGCCTGGTGGGACAACAGTTAGAACTCCGGCGCATCACAAAGGGTTCTGCCTACTACTCCAGAGTACCGACGGGGGTATACGGGTACTACCTCGGAGCACCGGGCGTGGTTACGGGTACTACACCAGAGCGTCGGGAAGGGACACCAGGCCTACACCGGAGCATCAGGTCGGGATACCGGGCCTACCCTGGAGGGTCAGAATGGGAGGCTGAGATCTAACACCGCGTGCCGTTTGGGACAACAGTATGAACTCCGGCGCATCACAAAGCTTTGTGCCACTGGCCCATAGTACTGCTGTGGGAGCGGGTTCTATCCCAGAACGTCGCCTAGCGACACCGGGCCTTACGCAAAGGGTCAGGTAGCAAGGGTGTGTCCAAACCCGCGCGCCCGTAGGGACAGCAGGTGTACCCCGGAGTACCGACGGGGGTATACGGGTGCTACACCGGAGTACCAACGGGGGTACCGGTACAACTCTGGAGTACTGACGGGGGAACCCTGGCATTGCGCCGGAGCACCGGGCGGAATTAATGGTACTACACCAGAGCGTCGGGAAGGGACGCCAGGCCTACCCCGGAGCATCAGGTCGGGATACCGGGCCTACCCTGGAGGGTCAGGATGGGGGGCCGGGATCTAACACCGCGTGCCTGTTGGGACAGCAGTTAGAACTGGGGCGCATCACAAAGGGTTCTGCCACGCGCCCATAGTACTGGTGTGGGAACGGGTTCTATCCCGGAACATCGCCTATGGACACCGGGCCTACCGCCGAGGGTCAGGTAGGAAGGCTGGTTCTCAACCCGCGTGCTTGTAGGCCAGCAGGTGTACCCCAGGTACCGACGGGGGTATACGGTTACTACACCGGAGTACCAACGGGGGTACCGGTACTACTCCAGAGTACCGACGGGGGTAAACGGGTACTACCTCGGAGCACCGGGCAGGGTTACTGGTACTACACCAGAGCGTCGGGAAGGGACACCAGGCCTACCCTAGAGCTTCAGAGAAGGATACCGGGCCTACCCTGGAGGGTCAAGATGGGAGGCTGAGATCTAACACCGCGCGCCCGTTGGAACAACAGTTAGAACTCCGGTGCATCACAAAGGGTTCTGCCACTGGCCCATAGTACTGTTGTGGGAACATGTTCTAACCCGGAACATCGCCTATGGACACCGGGCCTAACGCGAAGGGTCAAGTAGGAAGGGTGGGTCTAAACCCGCGCGCCCGTAGGCACAGCAGGTGTACCCCGGAGTACCGACGGGGGTATGCGGGTGCTACACCGGAGTACCAACAGGGGTACCGGTACCACTCCGCAGTACCGACGGGGGTATACGGGTACTACCTCGGAGCACCGGGCGGGGTTACTGGTACTACACCGGAGTACCAACGGGGGTATCTGTACTACTCTGGAGTACTGACGGGGGTACCCTGGCATTGCGCCGGAGCACCGGGCGGAATTAATGGTACTACACCAGAGCGTCGGGAAGGGACGCCAGGCCTACCCCGGAGCATCAGGTCGGGATACCGGGCCTACCCTGGAGGGTCAGGATGGGGGGCCGGGATCTAACACCGCGCGCCCGTTGGGACAACAGTTAGAACTCCGGCGCATCACAAAGGGTTCTGCCACGGGCCCATAGTACTGGTGTGGGAACGGGTTCTATCCCGGAACGTCGCCTATGGACACCGGGCCTAACGCAAAGGGTCAGGTAGCAAGGGTGTATCCAAACCCGCGCGCCCGTAGGGACAGCAGGTGTACCCCGGAGTACCGACAGGGGTATACGGGTGCTACACCGGAGTACCAATGGGGGTACCGGTACTATCCTGGAGTACCGATAGGGGTATATGGGTACTACCCTGGAGCACCGGGCGGGGTTACGGGTACTACACCAGAGCGTCGGGAAGGGACGCCAGGCCTACACCGGAGCATCAGGTCGGGATACCGGGCTTACCCTGGAGGGTCAGGATGGGAGGCTGAGATCTAACACCACGTGCCGTTTGGGACAACAGTATGAACTCCGGCGCATCACAAAGCTTTCTGCCACTGGCCCATAGTACTGCTGTGGGAGCGGGTTCTATCCCAGAACGTCGCCTAGCGACACCGGGCCTAACGCAAAGGGTCAGGTAGCAAGGGTGTGTCCAAACCCGCGCGCCCGTAGGGACAGCAGGTGTACCCCGGAGTACCGACGGGGGTATACGGGTGCTACACCGGAGTACCAATGGGGGTACCGGTACTACTCTGGAGTACTGACGGGGGTACCCTGGCATTGCGCCGGAGCACTGGGCGGAACTAATGGTACTACACCAGAGCGTCGGGAAGGGAAGCCAGGCCTACCCCGGAGCATCAGGTCGGGATACCGGGCCTACCCTGGAGGGTCAGGAAGGGGGGCCGGGATCTAACACCGCGTGCCTGTTGGGACAACAGTTAGAACTCTGGCGCATCACAAAGGGTTCTGCCACGGGCCCATAGTACTGGTGTGGGAACGGGTTCTATCCCGGAACGTCGCCTATGGACACCGGGCCTACCGCCGAGGGTCAGGTAGGAAGGCTGGTTTTCAACCCGCGTGCTTGTAGGCACAGCAGGTGTACCCCGGAGTACCGACGGGGGTATACGGGTACTACACCGGAGTACCAACGGGGGTACCGGAACTACTCCGGAGTACCGACGGGGGTATACGGGTACTACCTCGGAGCACCGGGCGGGGTTACTGGTACTACACCAGAGCGTCGGGAAGGGACAGCAGGCCTACCCTAGAGCTTCAGATAAGGATACTGGGCCTACCCTGGAGGGTCAAGATGGGAGGCTGAGATCTAACACCGCGCGCCCGTTGGAACAACAGTTAGAACTCCGGTGCATCACAAAAGGTTCTGCCACTGGCCCATAGTACTGTTGTGGGAACATGTTCTAAGCCGGAACGTCGCCTATGGACACCGGGACTACCGCCGAGGGTCAGGTAGGAAGGGTGGGTCTAAACCCGCGCGCCCGTAGGGACAGCAGGTGTACCCCGGAGTACCGACGGGGGTATGCGGGTGCTACACCGGAGTACCAACGGGGGTACCGGTACTTCTATGGAGTACCGACGGGTGTATACGGGTACTACCTCGGAGCACCGGGCGTGGTTACTGGTACTACACCAGAGCGTCGGGAAGGGACAGCAGGCCTACCCTAGAGCTTCAGATAAGGATACCGGGCCTACCCTGGAGGGTCAAGATGGGAGGCTGAGATCTAACACCGCGCGCCAGTTGGAACAACAGTTAGAACTCCGGTGCATCACAAAGGGTTCTGCCACTGGCCCATAGTACTGGTGTGGGAACATGTTCTAACCCGGAACATCGCCTATGGACACCGGGCCTAACGCAAAGGGTCAAGTAGGAAGGGTGGGTCTAAACCCGCGCGCCCGTAGGGACAGCAGGTGTACCCCGGAGTACCGACGCGGGTATGCGGGTGCTACACCGGAGTACCAACGGGGGTACCGGTACTACTCTGGAGTACTGACGGGGGTACCCTGGCATTGCGCCGGAGCACCGGGCGGAATTAATGGTACTACACGAGAGCGTCGGGAAGGGACGCCAGGCCTACCCCGGAGCATCAGGTCGGGATACCGGGCCTACCCTGGAGGGTCAGGAAGGGGGGCCGGGATCTAACACCGCGTGCCTGTTGGGACAACAGTTAGAACTCCGGCGCATCACAAAGGGTTCTGCCACGGGCCCATAGTACTGCTGTGGGAACGGGTTCTATCCCGGAACGTCGCCTATGGACACCGGGCCTACCGCCGAGGGTCAGGTAGGAAGGCTGGTTCTCAACCCGCGTGCTTGTAGGCACAGCAGGTGTACCCCGGAGTACCAACGGTGGTATACGGGTACTACCTCGAAGTACCGGGCGGGGGTACCGGTACTACCCCGGAGTACTGACGGGGGAACCCTGGCATTACGCTGGATTACCGGGCGTGGTTACCGGTACTAAACCAGAGCGTCGGGAAGGGAAGCCAGGCCTACCCCGGAGCATCAGGTCGGGATACCGGGCCTACCCTGGAGGGTCAGGATGGGGGGCCGGGATCTAACACCGCGTGCCTGTTGGGACAACAGTTAGAACTCCGGCGCATCACAAAGGGTTCTGCCACGGGCCCATAGTACTGGTGTGGGAACGGGTTCTATCCCGGAACATCGCCTATGGACACCGGGCCTACCGCCGAGGGTCAGGTAGGAAGGCTGGTTCTCAACCCGCGTGCTTGTAGGCACAGCAGGTGTACCCCGGAGTACCGACAGGGGTATACGGGTACTACACCGGAGTACCAACGGGGGTACCGGTACTACCCTGGAGTACCGACGGGGGTATACGGGTACTACCCTGGAGCACCGGGCGGGGTTACGGGTACTACACCAGAGCGTCGGGAAGGGACGCCAGGCCTACACCGGAGCATCAGGTCGGGATACTGGGCCTACCCTGGAGGGTCAGGATGGGAGGCTGAGATCTAACACCGTGTGCCGTTTGGGACAACAGTTAGAACTCCGGCGCATCACAAAGCTTTCTGCCACTGGCCCATAGTACTGCTGTGGGAGCGGGTTCTATCCCAGAACGTCGCCTAGCGACACCGGGCCTAACGCAAAGGGTCAGGTAGCAAGGGTGTGTCCAAACCCGCGAGCCCGTAGGGACAGCAGGTGTACCCCGGAGTACCCACAGGGGTATACGGGTGCTACACCGGAGTACCAACGGGGGTACCGGTACTACTCTGGAGTACTGACGGGGGTACCCTGGCATTGCGCCCGAGCACCGGGCGGAATTAATGGTACCACACCAGAGCATCGGGAAGGGACGCCAGGCCTACCCCGGAGCATCAGGTCGGGATACCGGGCCTACCCTGGAGGGTCAGGATGGGGGGCCGGGATCTAACACCGCGTGCCTGTTGGGACAGCAGTTAGAACTGGGGCGCATCACAAAGGGTTCTGCCACGCGCCCATAGTACTGGTGTGGGAACGGGTTCTATCCCGGAACATCGCCTATGGACACCGGGCCTACCGCCGAGGGTCAGGTAGGAAGGCTGGTTCTCAACCCGCGTGCTTGTAGGCCAGCAGGTGTACCCCAGGTACCGACGGGGGTATACGGTTACTACACCGGAGTACCAACGGGGGTACCGGTACTACTCCAGAGTACCGACGGGGGTAAACGGGTACTACCTCGGAGCACCGGGCAGGGTTACTGGTACTACACCAGAGCGTCGGGAAGGGAAGCCAGGCCTACCCCAGAGCATCAGGTCGGGATACCGGGCCTAGCCTGGAGGGTCAAGATGGGAGGCTGAGATCTAACACCGCGCGCCCGTTGGAACAACAGTTAGAACTCCGGCGCATCACAAAGGGTTCTGCCACTGGCCCATAGTACTGTTGTGGGAACATGTTCTAACCCGGAACATCGCCTATGGACACCGGGCCTAACGCGAAGGGTCAAGTAGGAAGGGTGGGTCTAAACCCGCGCGCCCGTAGGCACAGCAGGTGTACCCCGGAGTACCGACGGGGGTATGCGGGTGCTACACCGGAGTACCAACAGGGGTACCGGTACTACTCCGCAGTACCGACGGGGGTATACGGGTACTACCTCGGAGCACCGGGCGGGGTTACTGGTACTGCACCGGAGTACCAACGGGGGTATCGGTACTACTATGGAGTACTGACGGGGGTACCCTGGCATTGCGCCGGAGCACCGGGCGGAATTAATGGTACTACACCAGAGCGTCGGGAAGGGACGCCAGGCCTACCCCGGAGCATCAGGTCGGGATACCGGGCCTACCCTGGAGGGTCAGGATGGGGGGCCGGGATCTAACACCGCGCGCCCGTTGGGACAACAGTTAGAACTCCGGCGCATCACAAAGGGTTCTGCCACGGGCCCATAGTACTGGTGTGGGAACGGGTTCTATCCCGGAACATCGCCTATGGACACCGGGCCTAACGCGAAGGGTCAAGTAGGAAGGGTGGGTCTAAACCCGCGCGCCCGTAGGGACAGCAGGTGTACCCCGGAGTACCGACAGGGGTATACGGGTACTACACCGGAGTACCAATGGGGGTACCGGTACTATCCTGGAGTACCGACAGGGGTATATGGGTACTACCCTGGAGCACCGGGCGGGGTTACGGGTACTACACCAGAGCGTCGGGAAGGGACGCCAGGCCTACACCGGAGCATCAGGTCGGGATACCGGGCTTACCCTGGAGGGTCAGGATGGGAGGCTGAGATCTAACACCACGTGCCGTTTGGGACAACAGTATGAACTCCGGCGCATCACAAAGCTTTCTGCCACTGGCCCATAGTACTTCTGTGGGAGCGGGTTCTATCCCAGAACGTCGCCTAGCGACACCGGGCCTAACGCAAAGGGTCAGGTAGCAAGGGTGTGTCCAAACCCGCGCGCCTGTTGGGACAGCAGGTGTACCCCGGAGTACCGACGGGGGTATACGGGTGCTACACCGGAGTACCAACGGGGGTACCGGTACTACTCCGGAGTACCGACGGGGGTACCCTGGCATTGCGCCGGAGCACTGGGCGGAACTAATGGTACTACACCAGAGCGTCGGGAAGGGAAGCCAGGCCTACCCCGGAGCATCAGGTCGGGATACCGGGCCTACCCTGGAGGGTCAGGAAGGGGGGCCGGGATCTAACACCGCGTGCCTGTTGGGACAACAGTTAGAACTCTGGCGCATCACAAAGGGTTCTGCCACGGGCCCATAGTACTGGTGTGGGAACGGGTTCTATCCCGGAACGTCGCCTATGGACACCGGGCCTACCGCCGAGGGTCAGGTAGGAAGGCTGGTTTTCAACCCGCGTGCTTGTAGGCACAGCAGGTGTACCCCGGAGTACCGACGGGGGTATACGGGTACTACACCGGAGTACCAACGGGGGTACCGGAACTACTCCGGAGTACCGACGGGGGTATACGGGTACTACCTCGGAGCACCGGGCGGGGTTACTGGTACTACACCAGAGCGTCGGGAAGGGACAGCAGGCCTACCCTAGAGCTTCAGATAAGGATACTGGGCCTACCCTGGAGGGTCAAGATGGGAGGCTGAGATCTAACACCGCGCGCCCGTTGGAACAACAGTTAGAACTCCGGTGCATCACAAAAGGTTCTGCCACTGGCCCATAGTACTGTTGTGGGAACATGTTCTAAGCCGGAACGTCGCCTATGGACACCGGGACTACCGCCGAGGGTCAGGTAGGAAGGGTGGGTCTAAACCCGCGCGCCCGTAGGGACAGCAGGTGTACCCCGGAGTACCGACGGGGGTATGCGGGTGCTACACCGGAGTACCAACGGGGGTACCGGTACTTCTATGGAGTACCGACGGGTGTATACGGGTACTACCTCGGAGCACCGGGCGTGGTTACTGGTACTACACCAGAGCGTCGGGAAGGGACAGCAGGCCTACCCTAGAGCTTCAGATAAGGATACCGGGCCTACCCTGGAGGGTCAAGATGGGAGGCTGAGATCTAACACCGCGCGCCAGTTGGAACAACAGTTAGAACTCCGGTGCATCACAAAGGGTTCTGCCACTGGCCCATAGTACTGGTGTGGGAACATGTTCTAACCCGGAACATCGCCTATGGACACCGGGCCTAACGCAAAGGGTCAAGTAGGAAGGGTGGGTCTAAACCCGCGCGCCCGTAGGGACAGCAGGTGTACCCCGGAGTACCGACGCGGGTATGCGGGTGCTACACCGGAGTACCAACGGGGGTACCGGTACTACTCTGGAGTACTGACGGGGGTACCCTGGCATTGCGCCGGAGCACCGGGCGGAATTAATGGTACTACACGAGAGCGTCGGGAAGGGACGCCAGGCCTACCCCGGAGCATCAGGTCGGGATACCGGGCCTACCCTGGAGGGTCAGGAAGGGGGGCCGGGATCTAACACCGCGTGCCTGTTGGGACAACAGTTAGAACTCCGGCGCATCACAAAGGGTTCTGCCACGGGCCCATAGTACTGCTGTGGGAACGGGTTCTATCCCGGAACGTCGCCTATGGACACCGGGCCTACCGCCGAGGGTCAGGTAGGAAGGCTGGTTCTCAACCCGCGTGCTTGTAGGCACAGCAGGTGTACCCCGGAGTACCAACGGTGGTATACGGGTACTACCTCGAAGTACCGGGCGGGGGTACCGGTACTACCCCGGAGTACTGACGGGGGAACCCTGGCATTACGCTGGATTACCGGGCGTGGTTACCGGTACTAAACCAGAGCGTCGGGAAGGGAAGCCAGGCCTACCCCGGAGCATCAGGTCGGGATACCGGGCCTACCCTGGAGGGTCAGGATGGGGGGCCGGGATCTAACACCGCGTGCCTGTTGGGACAACAGTTAGAACTCCGGCGCATCACAAAGGGTTCTGCCACGGGCCCATAGTACTGGTGTGGGAACGGGTTCTATCCCGGAACATCGCCTATGGACACCGGGCCTACCGCCGAGGGTCAGGTAGGAAGGCTGGTTCTCAACCCGCGTGCTTGTAGGCACAGCAGGTGTACCCCGGAGTACCGACAGGGGTATACGGGTACTACACCGGAGTACCAACGGGGGTACCGGTACTACTCCGGAGTACCGACGGGGGTATACGGGTACTACCTCGGAGCACCGGGCGGGGTTACTGGTACTACACCAGAGCGTCGGGAAGGGACAGCAGGCCTACCCTAGAGCTTCAGATAAGGATACCGGGCCTACCCTGGAGGGTCAAGATGGGAGGCTGAGATCTAACACCGCGCGCCCGTTGGAACAACAGTTAGAACTCCGGTGCATCACAAAGGGTTCTGCCACTGGCCCATAGTACTGGTGTGGGAGCGGGTTCTATCCCGGAACGTCGCCTAGCGACACCGGGCCTAACGCGAAGGGTCAAGTAGGAAGGGTGGGTCTAAACCCGCGCGCCCGTAGGGACAGCAGGTGTACCCCGGAGTACCGACGCAGGTATGCGGGTGCTACACCGGAGTACCAACGGGGATACCGGTACTACTCTGGAGTACTGACGGGGGTACCCTGGCATTGCGCCGGAGCACCGGGCGGAATTAATGGTACTACACCAGAGCGTCGGGAAGGGACGCCAGGCCTACCCCGGAGCATCAGGTCGGGATACCGGGCCTACCCTGGAGGGTCAGGAAGGGGGGCCGGGATCTAACACCGCGTGCCTGTTGGGACAACAGTTAGAACTCTGGCGCATCACAAAGGGTTCTGCCACTGGCCCATAGTACTGCTGTGGGAACGGGTTCTATCCCGGAACGTCGCCTATGGACACCGGGCCTACCACCGAGGGTCAGGTAGGAAGGCTGGTTCTCAACCCGCGTGCTTGTAGGCACAGCAGGTGTACCCCGGAGTACCAGCGGTGGTATACGGGTACTACCTCGAAGTACCGGGCGGGGGTACCGGTACTACCCCGCAGTACTGACGGGGGAACCCTTGCATTACGCCGGAGTACCGGGCGTGGTTACCGGTACTACACCAGAGCATCGGGAAGGGAAGCCAGGCCTACACCGGAGCATCAGGTCGGGATACCAGGCCTACCCTGGAGGGTCAGGATGGGGGGCCGGGATCTAACACCGCGTGCCTGTTGGGACAACAGTTAGAACTCCGGCGCATCACAAAGGGTTCTGCCACTGGCCCATAGTACTGTTGTGGGAACATGTTCTAACCCGGAACATCGCCTATGGACACCGGGCCTAACGCGAAGGGTCAAGTAGGAAGGGTGGGTCTAAACCCGCGCGCCCGTAGGGACAGCAGGTGTACCCCGGAGTACCGACAGGGGTATACGGGTACTAGACCGGAGTACCAACGGGGGTACCGGTACTACCCTGGAGTACCGACGGGGGTATACGGGTACTACCCTGGAGCACCGGGCGGGGTTACGGGTACTACACCAGAGCGTCGGGAAGGGATGCCAGGCCTACACCGGAGCATCAGGTCGGGATACTGGGCCTACCCTGGAGGGTCAGGATGGGAGGCTGAGATCTAACACCGTGTGCCGTTTGGGACAACAGTTAGAACTCCGGCGCATCACAAAGCTTTCTGCCACTGGCCCATAGTACTGGTGTGGGAGCGGGTTCTATCCCAGAACGTCGCCTAGCGACACCGGGCCTTACGCAAAGGGTCAGGTAGCAAGGGTGTGTCCAAACCCGCGCGCCCGTAGGGACAGCAGGTGTACCCCGGAGTACCGACAGGGGTATACGGGTGCTACACCGGAGTACCAACGGGGGTACCGGTACTACTCTGGAGTACTGACGGGGGTACCCTGGCATTGCGCCCGAGCACCAGGCAGAATTAATGGTACCACACCAGAGCATCGGGAAGGGACGCCAGGCCTACCCCGGAGCATCAGGTCGGGATACCGGGCCTACCCTGGAGGGTCAGGATGGGGGGCCGGGATCTAACACCGCGTGCCTGTTGGGACAACAGTTAGAACTCCGGCGCATCACAAAGGGTTCTGCCACTGGCCCATAGTACTGGTGTGGGAACGGGTTCTATCCCGGAACGTCGCCTATGGACTCCGGGCCTACCGCCGAGGGTCAGGTAGGAAGGCTGGTTCTCAACCCGCGTGCTTGTAGGCCAGCAGGTGTACCCCGGAGTACCGACGGGGGTATACAGGTACTACACTGGAGTACCAACGGGGGTACCGGTACTACTCCTGAGTACCGACGGGGGTATACGGGTACTACCTCGGAGCACTGGGCGGGGTTACTGGTACTACACCGGAGTACCAACGGGGGTACCGGTACTACTCTGGAGTACTGACGGGGGTACCCTGGCATTGCGCCCGAGCACCGGGCGGAATTAATGGTACTACACCATAGCGTCGGGAAGGGACGCCAGGCCTACACCGGAGCATCAGGTCGGGATACCGGGCCTACCCTGGAGGGTCAAGATGGGGGGCCGGGATCTAACACCGCGTGCCTGTTGGGACAACAGTTAGAACTCCGGCGCATCACAAAGGGTTCTGCCACGGGCCCATAGTACTGCTGTGGGAACGGGTTCTATCCCGGAACGTCGCCTATGGACACCGGGCCTACCGCCGAGGGTCAGGTAGGAAGGCTGGTTCTCAACCCGCGTGCTTGTAGGCACAGCAGGTGTACCCCGGAGTACCGACGGTGGTATACGGGTACTACCTCGAAGTACCGGGCGGGGGTACCGGTACTACCCCGGAGTACTGACGGGGGAACCCTGGCATTACGCCGGAGTAACGGGCGTGGTTACCAGTACTACACCAGAGGGTCGGGAAGGGAAGCCAGGCCTAACCCGGAGCATCAGGTCGGGATACCGGGCCTACCCTGGAGGGTCAAGATGGGGGGCCGGGATCTAACACCGCGTGCCTGTTGGGACAACAGTTAGAACTCCGGCGCATCACAAAGGGTTCTGCCTACTACTCCAGAGTACCGACGGGGGTATACGGGTACTACCTCGGAGCACCGGGCGGGGTTACTGGTACTACACCAGAGCGTCGGGAAGGGAAGCCAGGCCTACCCTAGAGCTTCAGAGAAGGATACTGGGCCTAGCCTGGAGGGTCAAGATGGGAGGCTGAGATCTAACACCGCGCGCCCGTTGGAACAACAGTTAGAACTCCGGTGCATCACAAAGGGTTCTGCCACTGGCCCATAGTACTGTTGTGGGAACATGTTCTAACCCGGAACATCGCCTATGGACACCGGGCCTAACGCGAAGGGTCAAGTAGGAAGGGTGGGTCTAAACCCGCGCGCCCGTAGGCACAGCAGGTGTACCCCGGAGTACCGACGGGGGTATGCGGGTGCTACACCGGAGTACCAACAGGGGTACCGGTACTACTCCGCAGTACCGACGGGGGTATACGGGTACTACCTCGGAGCACCGGGCGGGGTTACTGGTACTGCACCGGAGTACCAACGGGGGTATCGGTACTACTCTGGAGTACTGACGGGGGTACCCTGGCATTGCGCCGGAGCACCGGGCGGAATTAATGGTACTACACCAGAGCGTCGGGAAGGGACGCCAGGCCTACCCCGGAGCATCAGGTCGGGATACCGGGCCTACCCTGGAGGGTCAGGATGGGGGGCCGGGATCTAACACCGCGCGCCCGTTGGGACAACAGTTAGAACTCCGGCGCATCACAAAGGGTTCTGCCACGGGCCCATAGTACTGGTGTGGGAACGGGTTCTATCCCGGAACATCGCCTATGGACACCGGGCCTAACGCGAAGGGTCAAGTAGGAAGGGTGGGTCTAAACCCGCGCGCCCGTAGGGACAGCAGGTGTACCCCGGAGTACCGACAGGGGTATACAGGTACTACACCGGAGTACCAATGGGGGTACCGGTACTATCCTGGAGTACCGACAGGGGTATATGGGTACTACCCTGGAGCACCGGGCGGGGTTACGGGTACTACACCAGAGCGTCGGGAAGGGACGCCAGGCCTACACCGGAGCATCAGGTCGGGATACCGGGCTTACCCTGGAGGGTCAGGATGGGAGGCTGAGATCTAACACCACGTGCCGTTTGGGACAACAGTATGAACTCCGGCGCATCACAAAGCTTTCTGCCACTGGCCCATAGTACTTCTGTGGGAGCGGGTTCTATCCCAGAACGTCGCCTAGCGACACCGGGCCTAACGCAAAGGGTCAGGTAGCAAGGGTGTGTCCAAACCCGCGCGCCCGTAGGGACAGCAGGTGTACCCCGGAGTACCGACAGGGGTATACGGGTGCTACACCGGAGTACCAACGGGGGTACCGGTACTACTCTGGAGTACTGACGGGGGTACCCTGGCATTGCGCCGGAGCACTGGGCGGAACTAATGGTACTACACCAGAGCGTCGGGAAGGGAAGCCAGGCCTACCCCGGAGCATCAGGTCGGGATACCGGGCCTACCCTGGAGGGTCAGGAAGGGGGGCCGGGATCTAACACCGCGTGCCTGTTGGGACAACAGTTAGAACTCTGGCGCATCACAAAGGGTTCTGCCACGGGCCCATAGTACTGGTGTGGGAACGGGTTCTATCCCGGAACGTCGCCTATGGACACCGGGCCTACCGCCGAGGGTCAGGTAGGAAGGCTGGTTTTCAACCTGCGTGCTTGTAGGCACAGCAGGTGTACCCCGGAGTACCGACGGGGGTATACGGGTACTACACCGGAGTACCAACGGGGGTACCGGAACTACTCCGGAGTACCGACGGGGGTATACGGGTACTACCTCGGAGCACCGGGCGGGGTTACTGGTACTACACCAGAGCGTCGGGAAGGGACAGCAGGCCTAGCCTAGAGCTTCAGATAAGGATACTGGGCCTACCCTGGAGGGTCAAGATGGGAGGCTGAGATCTAACACCGCGCGCCCGTTGGAACAACAGTTAGAACTCCGGTGCATCACAAAGGGTTCTGCCACGCGCCCATAGTACTGCTGTGGGAACGGGTTCTATCCCGGAACGTCGCCTATGGACACCGGGCCTAACGCGAAGGGTCAAGTAGGAAGGGTGGGTCTGAACCCGCGCGCCCGTAGGCACAGCAGGTGTACCCCGGAGTATCGACAGGGGTATACGGGTACTACACCGGAGTACCAACGGGGGTACCGGTACTACTCCGGAGTACCGACGGGGGTATACGGGTACTACCTCGGAGCACCGGGCGCCGTTACTGGTACTACACCAGAGCGTCGGGAAGGGACACCAGGCCTACCTTAGAGCTTCAGAGAAGGATACCGGGCCTACCCTGGAGGGTCAAGATGGGAGGCTGAGATCTAACACCGCGCGCCCGTTGGAACAACAGTTAGAACTCCGGTGCATTACAAAGGGTTCTGCCACGGGCCCATAGTGCTGGTGTGGGAACGGGTTCTATCCCGGAACGTCGCCTATGGACACCAGGCCTACCGCCGAGGGTCAGGTAGGAAGGCTGGTTCTCAACCCGCGTGCTTGTAGGCAGAGCAGGTGTACCCCGGAGTACCGACGGGGGTATACAGGTACTACACCGGAGTACCAACGGGGGTACCGGTACTACTCCGGAGTACCGACGGGGGTATACGGGTACTACCTCGGAGCACCGGGCGGGGTTAATGGTACTACACCGGAGTACCAACGGGGGTACCGGTACTACTCTGGAGTACTGACGGGGGTACCCTGGCATTGCGCCGGAGCACTGGGCGGAACTAATGGTACTACACCAGAGCGTCGGGAAGGGAAGCCAGGCCTACCCCGGAGCATCAGGTCGGGATACCGGGCCTACCCTGGAGGGTCAGGAAGGGGGGCCGGGATCTAACACCGCGTGCCTGTTGGGACAACAGTTAGAACTCTGGCGCATCACAAAGGGTTCTGCCACGGGCCCATAGTACTGGTGTGGGAACGGGTTCTATCCCGGAACGTCGCCTATGGACACCGGGCCTACCGCCGAGGGTCAGGTAGGAAGGCTGGTTTTCAACCCGCGTGCTTGTAGGCACAGCAGGTGTACCCCGGAGTACCGACGGGGGTATACGGGTACTACACCGGAGTACCAACGGGGGTACCGGAACTACTCCGGAGTACCGACGGGGGTATATGGGTACTACCTCGGAGCACCGGGCGGGGTTACTGGTAATACACCGGAGTACCAACGGGGGTACCGGTACTACTCTGGAGTACTGACGGGGGTACCCTGGCATTGCGCCGGAGCACAGGGCGGAATTAATGGTACTACACCAGAGCGTTGGGAACGGACGCCAGGCCTACACCGGAGCATCAGGTCGGGATACCGGGCCTACCCTGGAGGGTCAGGATGGGGGGCCGGGATCTAACACCGCGTGCCTGTTGGGACAACAGTTAGAACTCCGGCGCATCACAAAGGGTTCTGCCACGGGCCCATAGTACTGGTGTGGGAACGGGTTCTATCCCGGAACATCGCCTATGGACACCGGGCCTACCGCCGAGGGTCAGGTAGGAAGGCTGGTTCTCAACCCGCGTGCTTGTAGGCACAGCAGGTGTACCCCGGAGTACCGACGGGGGTATACGGGTACTACACCGGAGTACCAACGGGGGTACCGGTACTACTCCGGAGTACCGACGGGGGTATACGGGTACTACCTCGGAGCACCGGGCGGGGTTACTGGTACTACACCAGAGCGTCGGGAAGGGACAGCAGGCCTACCCTAGAGCTTCAGATAAGGATACCGGGCCTACCCTGGAGGGTCAAGATGGGAGGCTGAGATCTAACACCGCGCGCCCGTTGGAACAACAATTAGAACTCCAGTGCATCACAAAGGGTTCTGCCACGGGCCCATAGTACTGTTGTGGGAACGGGTTCTATCCTGGAACGTCGCCTATGGACACCGGGACTACCGCCGAGGGTCAGGTAGGAAGGGTGGGTCTAAACCCGCGCGCCCGTAGGGACAGCAGGTGTACCCCGGAGTACCGACAGGGGTATACGGGTACTACACCGGAGTACCAACGGGGGTACCGGTACTACCCTGGAGTACCGACGGGGGTATATGGGTACTACCCTGGAGCACCGGGCGGGGTTACGGGTACTACACCAGAGCGTCGGGAAGGGACGCCAGGCCTACACCGGAGCATCAGGTCGGGATACCAGGCCTACCCTGGAGGGTCAGGATGGGAGGCTGAGATCTAACACCACGTGACGTTTGGGACAACAGTTAGAACTCCGGCGCATCACAAACCTTTCTGCCACTGGCCCATAGTACTGCTGTGGGATCGGGTTCTATCCCAGAAAGTCGCCTAGCGACACCGGGCCTTACGCAAAGGGTCAGGTAGCAGGGTGTGTCCAAACCCGCGTGCCCGTAGGGACAGCAGGTGTACCCCGGAGTACCGACGGGGGTATGCGGGTGCTACACCGGAGTACCAACGGGGGTACCGGTACTACTATGGAGTACCGACGGGGGTATACGGGTACTACCTCGGAGCACCGGGCGGGGTTACTGGTACTACACCGGAGTACCAACGGGGATACCGGTACTACTCTGGAGTACTGACGGGGGTACCCTGGCATTGCGCCGGAGCACCGGGCGGAATTAATGGTACTACACCAGAGCGTTGGGAACGGACGCCAGGCCTACCCCGGAGCATCAGGTCGGGATACCGGGCCTACCCTGGAGGGTCAGGATGGGGGGCCGGGATCTAACACCGCGTGCCTGTTGGGACAACAGTTAGAACTCCGGCGCATCACAAAGCTTTCTGCCACGGGCCCATAGTACTGGTGTGGGAACGGGTTCTATCCCGGAACATCGCCTATGGACACCGGGCCTACCGCCGAGGGTCAGGTAGGAAGGCTGGTTCTCAACCCGCGTGCTTGTAGGCACAGCAGGTGTACCCCGGAGTACCGACGGGGGTATACGGGTACTACACCGGAGTACCAACGGGGGTACCGGTACTACTCCGGAGTACCGACAGGGGTATACGGGTACTACCTCGGAGCACCGGGCGGGGTTACTGGTACTACACCAGAGCGTCGGGAAGGGAAGCCAGGCCTACCCTAGAGCTTCAGAGAAGGATACCGGGCCTACCCTGGAGGGTCAAGATGGGAGGCTGAGATCTAACACCGCGCGCCCGTTGGAACAACAGTTAGAACTCCGGTGCATCACAAAGGGTTCTGCCACTGGCCCATAGTACTGGTGTGGGAACATGTTCTAACCCGGAACATCGCCTATGGACACCGGGCCTAACGCGAAGGGTCAAGTAGGAAGGGTGGGTCTAAACCCGCGCGCCCGTAGGGACAGCAGGTGTACCCCGGAGTACCGACGCGGGTATACAGGTACTACACTGGAGTACCAACGGGGGTACCGGTACTACTCCGGAGTACCGACGGGGGTATACGGGTACTACCTCGGAGCACTGGGCGGGGTTACTGGTACTACACCGGAGTACCAAAGGGGGTACCGGTACTACTCTGGAGTACTGACGGGGGTACCCTGGCATTGCGCCCGAGCACCGGGCGGAATTAATGGTACTACACCATAGTGTCGGGAAGGGACACCAGGCCTACACCGGAGCATCAGGTCGGGATACCGGGCCTACCCTGGAGGGTCAGGATGGGGGGCCGGGATCTAACACCGCGTGCCTGTTGGGACAACAGTTAGAACTCCGGCGCATCACAAAGGGTTCTGCCACGGGCCCATAGTACTGCTGTGGGAACGGGTTCTATCCCGGAACGTCGCCTATGGACACCGGGCCTACCGCCGAGGGTCAGGTAGGAAGGCTGGTTCTCAACCCGCGTGCTTGTAGGCACAGCAGGTGTACCCCGGAGTACCAACGGTGGTATACGGGTACTACCTCGAAGTACCGGGCGGGGGTACCGGTACTACCCCGGAGTACTGACGGGGGAACCCTGGCATTACGCCGGAGTACCGGGCGTGGTTACCAGTACTACACCAGAGCGTTGGGAACGGACGCCAGGCCTACACCGGAGCATCAGGTCGGGAATCCGGGCCTACCCTGGAGGGTCAGGATGGGGGGCCGGGATCTAACACCGCGTGCCTGTTGGGACAACAGTTAGAACTCCGGCGCATCACAAAGGGTTCTGCCACGGGCCCATAGTACTGGTGTGGGAACGGGTTCTATCCCGGAACGTCGCCTATGGACACCGGGCCTACCGCCGAGGGTCAGGTAGGAAGGCTGGTTCTCAACCCGCGTGCTTGTAGGCACAGCAGGTGTACCCCGGAGTACCGACGGGAGTATACGGGTACTACACCGGAGTACCAACGGGGGTACCGGTACTACTCCGGAGTACCGACGGGGGTATACGGGTACTACCTCTGAGCACCGGGCGGGGTTACTGGTACTACACCAGAGCGTCGGGAAGGGACGCCAGGCCTACCCCGGAGCATCAGGTCGGGATACCGGGCCTACCCTGGAGGGTCAGGAAGGGGGGCCGGGATCTAACACCGCGTGCCTGTTGGGACAACAGTTAGAACTCTGGCGCATCACAAAGGGTTCTGCCACTGGCCCATAGTACTGCTGTGGGAACGGGTTCTATCCCGGAACGTCGCCTATGGACACCGGGCCTACCGCCGAGGGTCAGGTAGGAAGGCTGGTTCTCAACCCGCGTGCTTGTAGGCACAGCAGGTGTACCCCGGAGTACCAACGGTGGTATACGGGTACTACCTCGAAGTACCGGGCGGGGGTACCGGTACTACACCGCAGTACTGACGGGGGAACCCTTGCATTACGCCGGAGTACCGGGCGTGGTTACCGGTACTACACCAGAGCATCGGGAAGGGAAGCCAGGCCTACCCCGGAGCATCAGGTCGGGATACCAGGCCTACCCTGGAGGGTCAGGATGGGGGTCCGGGATCTAACACCGCGTGCCTGTTGGGACAACAGTTAGAACTCCGGCGCATCACAAAGGGTTCTGCCACTGGCCCATAGTACTGTTGTGGGAACATGTTCTAACCCGGAACATCGCCTATGGACACCGGGCCTAACGCGAAGGGTCAAGTAGGAAGGGTGGGTCTAAACCCGCGCGCCCGTAGGGACAGCAGGTGTACCCCGGAGTACCGACAGGGGTATACGGGTACTAGACCGGAGTACCAACGGGGGTACCGGTACTACCCTGGAGTACCGACGGTGGTATACGGGTACTACCTCGAAGTACCGGGCGGGGGTACCGGTACTACCCCGGAGTACTGACGGGGGAACCCTGGCATTACGCCGGAGTAACGGGCGTGGTTACCAGTACTACACCAGAGGGTCGGGAAGGGAAGCCAGGCCTAACCCGGAGCATCAGGTCGGGATACCGGGCCTACCCTGGAGGGTCAAGATGGGGGGCCGGGATCTAACACCGCGTGCCTGGTGGGACAACAGTTAGAACTCCGGCGCATCACAAAGGGTTCTGCCTACTACTCCAGAGTACCGACGGGGGTATACGGGTACTACCTCGGAGCACCGGGCGTGGTTACGGGTACTACACCAGAGCGTCGGGAAGGGACACCAGGCCTACACCGGAGCATCAGGTCGGGATACCGGGCCTACCCTGGAGGGTCAGAATGGGAGGCTGAGATCTAACACCGCGTGCCGTTTGGGACAACAGTATGAACTCCGGCGCATCACAAAGCTTTGTGCCACTGGCCCATAGTACTGCTGTGGGAGCGGGTTCTATCCCAGAACGTCGCCTAGCGACACCGGGCCTTACGCAAAGGGTCAGGTAGCAAGGGTGTGTCCAAACCCGCGCGCCCGTAGGGACAGCAGGTGTACCCCGGAGTACCGACGGGGGTATACGGGTGCTACACCGGAGTACCAACGGGGGTACCGGTACAACTCTGGAGTACTGACGGGGGAACCCTGGCATTGCGCCGGAGCACCGGGCGGAATTAATGGTACTACACCAGAGCGTCGGGAAGGGACGCCAGGCCTACC
The DNA here is from genome assembly GCF_964188355.1 of Buteo buteo. Taxonomy (NCBI): domain Eukaryota; kingdom Metazoa; phylum Chordata; class Aves; order Accipitriformes; family Accipitridae; genus Buteo; species Buteo buteo. The sequence continues at coordinate 390,365 of NW_027439227.1, read as the reverse complement.
CCGGAGCATCAGGTCGGGATACCGGGCCTACCCTGGAGGGTCAGGATGGGGGGCCGGGATCTAACACCGCGTGCCTGTTGGGACAGCAGTTAGAACTGGGGCGCATCACAAAGGGTTCTGCCACGCGCCCATAGTACTGGTGTGGGAACGGGTTCTATCCCGGAACATCGCCTATGGACACCGGGCCTACCGCCGAGGGTCAGGTAGGAAGGCTGGTTCTCAACCCGCGTGCTTGTAGGCCAGCAGGTGTACCCCAGGTACCGACGGGGGTATACGGTTACTACACCGGAGTACCAACGGGGGTACCGGTACTACTCCAGAGTACCGACGGGGGTAAACGGGTACTACCTCGGAGCACCGGGCAGGGTTACTGGTACTACACCAGAGCGTCGGGAAGGGACACCAGGCCTACCCTAGAGCTTCAGAGAAGGATACCGGGCCTACCCTGGAGGGTCAAGATGGGAGGCTGAGATCTAACACCGCGCGCCCGTTGGAACAACAGTTAGAACTCCGGTGCATCACAAAGGGTTCTGCCACTGGCCCATAGTACTGTTGTGGGAACATGTTCTAACCCGGAACATCGCCTATGGACACCGGGCCTAACGCGAAGGGTCAAGTAGGAAGGGTGGGTCTAAACCCGCGCGACCGTAGGCACAGCAGGTGTACCCCGGAGTACCGACGGGGGTATGCGGGTGCTACACCGGAGTACCAACAGGGGTACCGGTACCACTCCGCAGTACCGACGGGGGTATACGGGTACTACCTCGGAGCACCGGGCGGGGTTACTGGTACTACATCGGAGTACCAACGGGGGTATCTGTACTACTCTGGAGTACTGACGGGGGTACCCTGGCATTGCGCCGGAGCACCGGGCGGAATTAATGGTACTACACCAGAGCGTCGGGAAGGGACGCCAGGCCTACCCCGGAGCATCAGGTCGGGATACCGGGCCTACCCTGGAGGGTCAGGATGGGGGGCCGGGATCTAACACCGCGCGCCCGTTGGGACAACAGTTAGAACTCCGGCGCATCACAAAGGGTTCTGCCACGGGCCCATAGTACTGGTGTGGGAACGGGTTCTATCCCGGAACGTCGCCTATGGACACCGGGCCTAACGCAAAGGGTCAGGTAGCAAGGGTGTGTCCAAACCCGCGCGCCCGTAGGGACAGCAGGTGTACCCCGGAGTACCGACAGGGGTATACGGGTGCTACACCGGAGTACCAATGGGGGTACCGGTACTATCCTGGAGTACCGATAGGGGTATATGGGTACTACCCTGGAGCACCGGGCGGGGTTACGGGTACTACACCAGAGCGTCGGGAAGGGACGCCAGGCCTACACCGGAGCATCAGGTCGGGATACCGGGCTTACCCTGGAGGGTCAGAATGGGAGGCTGAGATCTAACACCACGTGCCGTTTGGGACAACAGTATGAACTCCGGCGCATCACAAAGCTTTCTGCCACTGGCCCATAGTACTTCTGTGGGAGCGGGTTCTATCCCAGAACGTCGCCTAGCGACACCGGGCCTAACGCAAAGGGTCAGGTAGCAAGGGTGTGTCCAAACCCGCGCGCCCGTAGGGACAGCAGGTGTACCCCGGAGTACCGACGGGGGTATACGGGTGCTACACCGGAGTACCAATGGGGGTACCGGTACTACTCTGGAGTACTGACGGGGGTACCCTGGCATTGCGCCGGAGCACTGGGCGGAACTAATGGTACTACACCAGAGCGTCGGGAAGGGACACCAGGCCTACCCCGGAGCATCAGGTCGGGATACCGGGCCTACCCTGGAGGGTCAGGAAGGGGGGCCGGGATCTAACACCGCGTGCCTGTTGGGACAACAGTTAGAACTCTGGCGCATCACAAAGGGTTCTGCCACGGGCCCATAGTACTGGTGTGGGAACGGGTTCTATCCCGGAACGTCGCCTATGGACACCGGGCCTACCGCCGAGGGTCAGGTAGGAAGGCTGGTTTTCAACCCGCGTGCTTGTAGGCACAGCAGGTGTACCCCGGAGTACCGACGGGGGTATACGGGTACTACACCGGAGTACCAACGGGGGTACCGGAACTACTCCGGAGTACCGACGGGGGTATACGGGTACTACCTCGGAGCACCGGGCGGGGTTACTGGTACTACACCAGAGCGTCGGGAAGGGACAGCAGGCCTACCCTAGAGCTTCAGATAAGGATACTGGGCCTACCCTGGAGGGTCAAGATGGGAGGCTGAGATCTAACACCGCGCGCCCGTTGGAACAACAGTTAGAACTCCGGTGCATCACAAAAGGTTCTGCCACTGGCCCATAGTACTGTTGTGGGAACGGGTTCTATCCCGGAACATCGCCTATGGACACCGGGCCTAACGCGAAGGGTCAAGTAGGAAGGGTGGGTCTAAACCCGCGCGCCCGTAGGGACAGCATGTGTACCCCGGAGTACCGACAGGGGTATACGGGTACTACACCGGAGTACCAATGGGGGTACCGGTACTACCCTGGAGTACCGACGGGGGTATATGGGTACTACCCTGGAGCACCGGGCGGGGTTACGGGTACTACACCAGAGCGTCGGGAAGGGACGCCAGGCCTACACCGGAGCATCAGGTCGGGATACCGGGCCTACCCTGGAGGGTCAGGATGGGGGGCTGGGATCTAACACCGCGTGCCGTTTGGGACAACAGTTTGAACTCCGGCGCATCACAAATCTTTCTGCCACTGGCCCATAGTACTGGTGTGAGAGCGGGTTCTATCCCAGAACGTCGCCTAGCGACACCGGGCCTAACGCAAAGGGTCAGGTAGCAAGGGTGTATCCAAACCCGCGCTCCCGTAGGGACAGCAGGTGTACCCCGGAGTACCGACGGGGGTATACGGGTGCTACACCGGAGTACCAATGGGGGTACCGGTACTACTCTGGAGTACTGACGGCGGTACCCTGGCATTGCGCCGGAGCACCGGGCGGAATTAATGGTACCACACCAGAGCATCGGGAAGGGAAGCCAGGCCTACCACGGAGCATCAGGTCGGGATACCGGGCCTACCCTGGAGGGTCAGGATGGGGGGCCGGGATCTAACACCGCGTGCCTGTTGGGACAACAGTTAGAACTCCGGCGCATCACAAAGGGTTCTGCCACGGGCCCATAGTACTGCTGTGGGAACATGTTCTAACCCGGAACATCGCCTATGGACACCGGGCCTAACGCGAAGGGTCAAGTAGGAAGGGTGGGTCTGAACCCGCGTGCCCGTAGGCACAGCAGGTGTACCCCGGAGTACCGACAGGGGTATACGGGTACTACACCGGAGTACCAACGGGGGTACCGGTACTACTCCGGAGTACCGACGGGGGTATACGGGTACTACCTCGGAGCACCGGGCGCCGTTACTGGTACTACACCAGAGCGTCGGGAAGGGACACCAGGCCTACCTTAGAGCTTCAGAGAAGGATACCGGGCCTACCCTGGAGGGTCAAGATGGGAGGCTGAGATCTAACACCGCGCGCCCGTTGGAACAACACTTAGAACTCCGGTGCATTACAAAGGGTTCTGCCACGGGCCCATAGTGCTGGTGTGGGAACGGGTTCTATCCCGGAACGTCGCCTATGGACACCAGGCCTACCGCCGAGGGTCAGGTAGGAAGGCTGGTTCTCAACCCGCGTGCTTGTAGGCAGAGCAGGTGTACCCCGGAGTACCGACGGGGGTATACAGGTACTACACCGGAGTACCAACGGGGGTACCGGTACTACTCCGGAGTACCGACGGGGGTATACGGGTACTACCTCGGAGCACCGGGCGGGGTTAATGGTACTACACCGGAGTACCAACGGGGGTACCGGTACTACTCTGGAGTACTGACGGGGGTACCCTGGCATTGCGCCGGAGCACTGGGCGGAACTAATGGTACTACACCAGAGCGTCGGGAAGGGAAGCCAGGCCTACCCCGGAGCATCAGGTCGGGATACCGGGCCTACCCTGGAGGGTCAGGTAGGGGGGCCGGGATCTAGCACCGCGTGCCTGTTGGGACAACAGTTAGAACTCTGGCGCATCACAAAGGGTTCTGCCACGGGCCCATAGTACTGGTGTGGGAACGGGTTCTATCCCGGAACGTCGCCTATGGACACCGGGCCTACCGCCGAGGGTCAGGTAGGAAGGCTGGTTTTCAACCCGCGTGCTTGTAGGCACAGCAGGTGTACCCCGGAGTACCGACGGGGGTATACGGGTACTACACCGGAGTACCAACGGGGGTACCGGAACTACTCCGGAGTACCGACGGGGGTATATGGGTACTACCTCGGAGCACCGGGCGGGGTTACTGGTAATACACCGGAGTACCAACGGGGGTACCGGTACTACTCTGGAGTACTGACGGGGGTACCCTGGCATTGCGCCGGAGCACAGGGCGGAATTAATGGTACTACACCAGAGCGTCGGGAAGGGACGCCAGGCCTACACCGGAGCATCAGGTCGGGATACCGGGCCTACCCTGGAGGGTCAGGATGGGGGGCTGGGATCTAACACCGCGTGCCATTTGGGACAACAGTTTGAACTCCGGCGCATCACAAATCTTTCTGCCACTGGCCCATAGTACTGGTGTGAGAGCGGGTTCTATCCCAGAACGTCGCCTAGCGACACCGGGCCTAACGCAAAGGGTCAGGTAGCAAGGGTGTGTCCAAACCCGCGCTCCCGTAGGGACAGCAGGTGTACCCCGGAGTACCGACGGGGGTATACGGGTGCTACACCGGAGTACCAATGGGGGTACCGGTACTACTCTGGAGTACTGACGGCGGTACCCTGGCATTGCGCCGGAGCACCGGGCGGAATTAATGGTACCACACCAGAGCATCGGGAAGGGAAGCCAGGCCTACCACGGAGCATCAGGTCGGGATACCGGGCCTACCCTGGAGGGTCAGGATGGGGGGCCGGGATCTAACACCGCGTGCCTGTTGGGACAACAGTTAGAACTCCGGCGCATCACAAAGGGTTCTGCCACGGGCCCATAGTACTGCTGTGGGAACATGTTCTAACCCGGAACATCGCCTATGGACACCGGGCCTAACGCGAAGGGTCAAGTAGGAAGGGTGGGTCTGAACCCGCGCGCCCGTAGGCACAGCAGGTGTACCCCGGAGTACCGACAGGGGTATACGGGTACTACACCGGAGTACCAACGGGGGTACCGGTACTACTCCGCAGTACCGACGGGGGTATACGGGTACTACCTCGGAGCACCGGGCGGGGTTACTGGTACTACACCAGAGTACCAACGGGGGTACCGGTACTACTCTGGAGTACTGACGGGGGTACCCTGGCATTGCGCCGGAGCACCGGGCGGAATTAATGGTACTACACCAGAGCGTCGGGAAGGGACGCCAGGCCTACACCGGAGCATCAGGTCGGGATACCAGGCCTACCCTGGAGGGTCAATATGGGAGGCTGAGATCTAACACCGCGCGCCCGTTGGAACAACAGTTAGAACTCCGGTGCATCACAAAGGGTTCTGCCATGGGCCCATAGTACTGCTGTGGGAACGGGTTCTATCCCGGAACGTCGCCTATGGACACCGGGCCTACAGCCGAGGGTCAAGTAGGAAGTCTGGTTCTCAACCCGCGTGCTTGTAGGCACAGCAGGTGTACCCCAGAGTACCAACGATGGTATACGGGTACTACCTCGAAGTACCGGGCGGGGGTACCGGTACTACCCCGCAGTACTGACGGGGGAACCCTTGCATTACGCTGGAGTACCGGGCGTGGTTACCGGTACTACACCAGAGCGTCGGGAAGGGACACCAGGCCTACCCTAGAGCTTCAGAGAAGGATACTGGGCCTAGCCTGGAGGGTCAAGATGGGAGGCTGAGATCTAACACCGCGCGCCCGTTGGAACAACAGTTAGAACTCCGGTGCATCACAAAGGGTTCTGCCACTGGCCCATAGTACTGTTGTGGGAACATGTTGTAACCCGGAACATCGCCTATGGACACCGGGCCTAACGCGAAGGGTCAAGTAGGAAGGGTGGGTCTAAACCCGCGCGCCCGTAGGGACAGCAGGTGTACCCCGGAGTACCGACAGGGGTATACGGGTACTACACCGGAGTACCAACGGGGGTACCGTTACTACCCTGGAGTACCGACGGGGGTATATGGGTACTACCCTGGAGCACCGGGCGGCGTTACGGGTACTACACCAGAGCGTCGGGAAGGGACGCCAGGCCTACACCGCAGCATCAGGTCGGGATACCGGGCCTACCCTGGAGGGTCAGGATGGGAGGCTGATATCTAACACCACGTGCCGTTTGGGACAACAGTTAGAACTCCGGCGCATCACAAAGGGTTCTGCCACGGGCCCATAGTACTGCTGTGGGAGCGGGTTCTATCCCAGAACATCGCCTAGCGACACCGGGCCTTACGCAAAGGGTCAGGTAGCAAGGGTGTGTCCAAACCCGCGCGCCCGTAGGGACAGCAGGTGTACCCCGGAGTACCGACGGGGGTATACGGGTACTACACCGGAGTACCAACGGGGGTACCGATACTACTCTGGAGTACTGACGGGGGTACCCTGGCATTGCGCCGGAGCACCGGGCGGAATTAATGGTACCACACCAGAGCATCGGGAAGGGACGCCAGGCCTACCCCGGAGCATCCGGTCGGGATACCGGGCCTACCCTGGAGGGTCAGGATGGGGGGCCGGGATCTAACACCGCGTGCCTGTTGGGACAACAGTTAGAACTCCGGCGCATCACAAAGGGTTCTGCCACGGGCCCATAGTACTGGTGTGGGAACGGGTTCTATCCCGGAACGTCGCCTATGGACACCGGGCCTACCGCCGAGGGTCAGGTAGGAAGGCTGGTTTTCAACCCGCGTGCTTGTAGGCACAGCAGGTGTACCCCGGAGTACCGACGGGGGTATACGGGTACTACACCGGAGTACCAACGGGGGTACCGGAACTACTCCGGAGTACCGACGGGGGTATACGGGTACTACCTCGGAGCACCGGGCGGGGTTACTGGTACTACACCGGAGTACCAACGGGGGTACCGGTACTACTCTGGAGTACTGACGGGGGTACCCTGGCATTGCGCCGGAGCACCGGGCGGAATTAATGGTACTACACCAGAGCGTCGGGAAGGGACGCCAGGCCTACCCCGGAGCATCAGGTCGGGATACCGGGCCTACCCTGGAGGGTCAGGATGGGGGGCCGGGATCTAACACCGCGCGCCCGTTGGGACAACAGTTAGAACTCCGGCGCATCACAAAGGGTTCTGCCACGGGCCCATAGTACTGGTGTGGGAACGGGTTCTATCCCGGAACATCGCCTATGGACACCGGGCCTAACGCGAAGGGTCAAGTAGGAAGGGTGGGTCTAAACCCGCGCGCCCGTAGGGACAGCAGGTGTACCCCGGAGTACCGACGGGGGTATACGGGTACTACACCGGAGTACCAATGGGGGTACCGGTACTACCCTGGAGTACCGACAGGGGTATTTGGGTACTACCCTGGAGCACCGGGCGGGGTTACGGGTACTACACCAGAGCGTCGGGAAGGGACGCCAGGCCTACACCGGAGCATCAGGTCGGGATACCGGGCTTACCCTGGAGGGTCAGGATGGGAGGCTGAGATCTAACACCACGTGCCGTTTGGGACAACAGTATGAACTCCGGCGCATCACAAAGCTTTCTGCCACTGGCCCATAGTACTTCTGTGGGAGCGGGTTCTATCCCAGAACGTCGCCTAGCGACACCGGGCCTAACGCAAAGGGTCAGGTAGCAAGGGTGTGTCCAAACCCGCGCGCCCGTAGGGACAGCAGGTGTACCCCGGAGTACCGACAGGGGTATACGGGTGCTACACCGGAGTACCAACGGGGGTACCGGTACTACTCTGGAGTACTGACGGGGGTACCCTGGCATTGCGCCGGAGCACTGGGCGGAACTAATGGTACTACACCAGAGCGTCGGGAAGGGAAGCCAGGCCTACCCCGGAGCATCAGGTCGGGATACCGGGCCTACCCTGGAGGGTCAGGAAGGGGGGCCGGGATCTAACACCGCGTGCCTGTTGGGACAACAGTTAGAACTCTGGCGCATCACAAAGAGTTCTGCCACGGGCCCATAGTACTGGTGTGGGAACGGGTTCTATCCCGGAACGTCGCCTATGGACACCGGGCCTACCGCCGAGGGTCAGGTAGGAAGGCTGGTTTTCAACCCGCGTGCTTGTAGGCACAGCAGGTGTACCCCGGAGTACCGACGGGGGTATACGGGTACTACACCGGAGTACCAACGGGGGTACCGGAACTACTCCGGAGTACCGACGGGGGTATACGGGTACTACCTCGGAGCACCGGGCGGGGTTACTGGTACTACACCAGAGCGTCGGGAAGGGACAGCAGGCCTACCCTAGAGCTTCAGATAAGGATACTGGGCCTACCCTGGAGGGTCAAGATGGGAGGCTGAGATCTAACACCGCGCGCCCGTTGGAACAACAGTTAGAACTCCGGTGCATCACAAAGGGTTCTGCCACTGGCCCATAGTACTGTTGTGGGAACATGTTCTAACCCGGAACATCGCCTATGGACACCGGGCCTAACGCGAAGGGTCAAGTAGGAAGGGTGGGTCTAAACCCGCGCGCCCGTAGGCACAGCAGGTGTACCCCGGAGTACCAACGGGGGTATGCGGGTGCTACACCGGAGTACCAACAGGGGTACCGGTACTACTCCGCAGTACCGACGGGGGTATACGGGTACTACCTCGGAGCACCGGGCGGGGTTACTGGTACTACACCGGAGTACCAACGGGGGTATCTGTACTACTCTGGAGTACTGACGGGGGTACCCTGGCATTGCGCCGGAGCACCGGGCGGAATTAATGGTACTACACCAGAGCGTCGGGAAGGGACGCCAGGCCTACCCCGGAGCATCAGGTCGGGATACCGGGCCTACCCTGGAGGGTCAGGATGGGGGGCCGGGATCTAACACCGCGCGCCCGTTGGGACAACAGTTAGAACTCCGGCGCATCACAAAGGGTTCTGCCACGGGCCCATAGTACTGGTGTGGGAACGGGTTCTATCCCGGAACGTCGCCTAGCGACACCGGGCCTAACGCAAAGGGTCAGGTAGCAAGGGTGTGTCCAAACCCGCGCGCCCGTAGGGACAGCAGGTGTACCCCGGAGTACCGACAGGGGTATACGGGTACTACACCGGAGTACCAATGGGGGTACCGGTACTACCCTGGAGTACCGACAAGGGTATATGGGTACTACCCTGGAGCACCGGGCGGGGTTACGGGTACTACACCAGAGCGTCGGGAAGGGACGCCAGGCCTACACCGGAGCATCAGGTCGGGATACCGGGCCTACCCTGGAGGGTCAGGATGGGGGGCTGGGATCTAACACCGCGTGCCGTTTGGGACAACAGTTTGAACTCCGGCGCATCACAAATCTTTCTGCCACTGGCCCATAGTACTGGTGTGAGAGCGGGTTCTATCCCAGAACGTCGCCTAGCGACACCGGGCCTAACGCAAAGGGTCAGGTAGCAAGGGTGTGTCCAAACCCGCGCTCCCGTAGGGACAGCAGGTGTACCCCGGAGTACCGACGGGGGTATACGGGTGCTACACCGGAGTACCAATGGGGGTACCGGTACTACTCTGGAGTACTGACGGGGGTACCCTGGCATTGCGCCGGAGCACCGGGCGGAATTAATGGTACCACACCAGAGCATCGGGAAGGGAAGCCAGGCCTACTACGGAGCATCAGGTCGGGATACCGGGCCTACCCTGGAGGGTCAGGATGGGGGGCCGGGATCTAACACCGCGTGCCTGTTGGGACAACATTTAGAACTCCGGCGCATCACAAAGGGTTCTGCCACGGGCCCATAGTACTGCTGTGGGAACATGTTCTAACCCGGAACATCGCCTATGGACACCGGGCCTAACGCGAAGGGTCAAGTAGGAAGGGTGGGTCTGAACCCGCGCGCCCGTAGGCACAGCAGGTGTACCCCGGAGTACCGACAGGGGTATACGGGTACTACACCGGAGTACCAACGGGGGTACCGGTACTACTCCGGAGTACCGACGGGGGTATACAGGTACTACCTCGGAGCACCGGGCGCCGTTACTGGTACTACACCAGAGCGTCGGGAAGGGACACCAGGCCTACCTTAGAGCTTCAGAGAAGGATACCGGGCCTACCCTGGAGGGTCAAGATGGGAGGCTGAGATCTAACACCGCGCGCCCGTTGGAACAACACTTAGAACTGCGGTGCATTACAAAGGGTTCTGCCACGGGCCCATAGTGCTGGTGTGGGAACGGGTTCTATCCCGGAACGTCGCCTATGGACACCAGGCCTACCGCCGAGGGTCAGGTAGGAAGGCTGGTTCTCAACCCGCGTGCTTGTAGGCAGAGCAGGTGTACCCCGGAGTACCGACGGGGGTATACAGGTACTACACCGGAGTACCAACGGGGGTACCGGTACTACTCCGGAGTACCGACGGGGGTATACGGGTACTACCTCGGAGCACCGGGCGGGGTTAATGGTACTACACCGGAGTACCAACGGGGGTACCGGTACTACTCTGGAGTACTGACGGGGGTACCCTGGCATTGCGCCGGAGCACTGGGCGGAACTAATGGTACTACACCAGAGCGTCGGGAAGGGAAGCCAGGCCTACCCCGGAGCATCAGGTCGGGATACCGGGCCTACCCTGGAGGGTCAGGAAGGGGGGCCGGGATCTAACACCGCGTGCCTGTTGGGACAACAGTTAGAACTCTGGCGCATCACAAAGGGTTCTGCCACGGGCCCATAGTACTGGTGTGGGAACGGGTTCTATCCCGGAACGTCGCCTATGGACACCGGGCCTACCGCCGAGGGTCAGGTAGGAAGGCTGGTTTTCAACCCGCGTGCTTGTAGGCACAGCAGGTGTACCCCGGAGTACCGACGGGGGTATACGGGTACTACACCGGAGTACCAACGGGGGTACCGGAACTACTCCGGAGTACCGACGGGGGTATATGGGTACTACCTCGGAGCACCGGGCGGGGTTACTGGTAATACACCGGAGTACCAACGGGGGTACCGGTACTACTCTGGAGTACTGACGGGGGTACCCTGGCATTGCGCCGGAGCACAGGGCGGAATTAATGGTACTACACCAGAGCGTCGGGAAGGGACGCCAGGCCTACACCGGAGCATCAGGTCGGGATACCGGGCCTACCCTGGAGGGTCAGGATGGGGGGCTGGGATCTAACACCGCGTGCCATTTGGGACAACAGTTTGAACTCCGGCGCATCACAAATCTTTCTGCCACTGGCCCATAGTACTGGTGTGAGAGCGGGTTCTATCCCAGAACGTCGCCTAGCGACACCGGGCCTAACGCAAAGGGTCAGGTAGCAAGGGTGTGTCCAAACCCGCGCTCCCGTAGGGACAGCAGGTGTACCCCGGAGTACCGACGGGGGTATACGGGTGCTACACCGGAGTACCAATGGGGGTACCGGTACTACTCTGGAGTACTGACGGCGGTACCCTGGCATTGCGCCGGAGCACCGGGCGGAATTAATGGTACCACACCAGAGCATCGGGAAGGGAAGCCAGGCCTACCACGGAGCATCAGGTCGGGATACCGGGCCTACCCTGGAGGGTCAGGATGGGGGGCCGGGATCTAACACCGCGTGCCTGTTGGGACAACAGTTAGAACTCCGGCGCATCACAAAGGGTTCTGCCACGGGCCCATAGTACTGCTGTGGGAACATGTTCTAACCCGGAACATCGCCTATGGACACCGGGCCTAACGCGAAGGGTCAAGTAGGAAGGGTGGGTCTGAACCCGCGCTCCCGTAGGCACAGCAGGTGTACCCCGGAGTACCGACAGGGGTATACGGGTACTACACCGGAGTACCAACGGGGGTACCGGTACTACTCCGGAGTACCGACGGGGGTATACGGGTACTACCTCGGAGCACCGGGCGGGGTTACTGGTACTACACCAGAGTACCAACGGGGGTACCGGTACTACTCTGGAGTACTGACGGGGGTACCCTGGCATTGCGCCGGAGCACCGGGCGGAATTAATGGTACTACACCAGAGCGTCGGGAAGGGACGCCAGGCCTACACCGGAGCATCAGGTCGGGATACCGGGCCTACCCTGGAGGGTCAATATGGGAGGCTGAGATCTAACACCGCGCGCCCATTGGAACAACAGTTAGAACTCCGGTGCATCACAAAGGGTTCTGCCATGGGCCCATAGTACTGCTGTGGGAACGGGTTCTATCCCGGAACGTCGCCTATGGACACCGGGCCTACAGCCGAGGGTCAAGTAGGAAGTCTGGTTCTCAACCCGCGTGCTTGTAGGCACAGCAGGTGTACCCCAGAGTACCAACGATGGTATACGGGTACTACCTCGAAGTACCGGGCGGGGGTACCGGTACTACCCCGCAGTACTGACGGGGGAACCCTTGCATTACGCTGGAGTACCGGGCGTGGTTACCGGTACTACACCAGAGCGTCGGGAAGGGACACCAGGCCTACCCTAGAGCTTCAGAGAAGGATACTGGGCCTAGCCTGGAGGGTCAAGATGGGAGGCTGAGATCTAACACCGCGCGCCCGTTGGAACAACAGTTAGAACTCCGGTGCATCACAAAGGGTTCTGCCACTGGCCCATAGTACTGTTGTGGGAACATGTTGTAACCCGGAACATCGCCTATGGACACCGGGCCTAACGCGAAGGGTCAAGTAGGAAGGGTGGGTCTAAACCCGCGCGCCCGTAGGGACAGCAGGTGTACCCCGGAGTACCGACAGGGGTATACGGGTACTACACCGGAGTACCAACGGGGGTACCGTTACTACCCTGGAGTACCGACGGGGGTATATGGGTACTACCCTGGAGCACCGGGCGGCGTTACGGGTACTACACCAGAGCGTCGGGAAGGGACGCCAGGCCTACACCGCAGCATCAGGTCGGGATACCGGGCCTACCCTGGAGGGTCAGGATGGGAGGCTGAGATCTAACACCACGTGCCGTTTGGGACAACAGTTAGAACTCCGGCGCATCACAAAGGGTTCTGCCACGGGCCCATAGTACTGCTGTGGGAGCGGGTTCTATCCCAGAACATCGCCTAGCGACACCGGGCCTTACGCAAAGGGTCAGGTAGCAAGGGTGTGTCCAAACCCGCGCGCCCGTAGGGACAGCAGGTGTACCCCGGAGTACCGACGGGGGTATACGGGTGCTACACCGGAGTACCAATGGGGGTACCGATACTACTCTGGAGTACTGACGGGGGTACCCTGGCATTGCGCCGGAGCACCGGGCGGAATTAATGGTACCACACCAGAGCATCGGGAAGGGACGCCAGGCCTACCCCGGAGCATCCGGTCGGGATACCGGGCCTACCCTGGAGGGTCAGGATGGGGGGCCGGGATCTAACACCGCGTGCCTGTTGGGACAACAGTTAGAACTCCGGCGCATCACAAAGGGTTCTGTCACGGGCCCATAGTACTGGTGTGGGAACGGGTTCTATCCCGGAACGTCGCCTATGGACACCGGGCCTACCGCCGAGGGTCAGGTAGGAAGGCTGGTTTTCAACCCGCGTGCTTGTAGGCACAGCAGGTGTACCCCGGAGTACCGACGGGGGTATACGGGTACTACACCGGAGTACCAACGGGGGTACCGGAACTACTCCGGAGTACCGACGGGGGTATACGGGTACTACCTCGGAGCACCGGGCGGGGTTACTGGTACTACACCGGAGTACCAACGGGGGTACCGGTACTACTCTGGAGTACTGACGGGGGTACCCTGGCATTGCGCCGGAGCACCGGGCGGAATTAATGGTACTACACCAGAGCGTCGGGAAGGGACGCCAGGCCTACCCCGGAGCATCAGGTCGGGATACCGGGCCTACCCTGGAGGGTCAGGATGGGGGGCCGGGATCTAACACCGCGCGCCCGTTGGGACAACAGTTAGAACTCCGGCGCATCACAAAGGGTTCTGCCACGGGCCCATAGTACTGGTGTGGGAACGGGTTCTATCCCGGAACATCGCCTATGGACACCGGGCCTAACGCGAAGGGTCAAGTAGGAAGGGTGGGTCTAAACCCGCGCGCCCGTAGGGACAGCAGGTGTACCCCGGAGTACCGACGGGGGTATACGGGTACTACACCGGAGTACCAACGGGGGTACCGGAACTACTCCGGAGTACCGACGGGGGTATACGGGTACTACCTCGGAGCACCGGGCGGGGTTACTGGTACTACACCAGAGCGTCGGGAAGGGACAGCAGGCCTACCCTAGAGCTTCAGATAAGGATACTGGGCCTACCCTGGAGGGTCAAGATGGGAGGCTGAGATCTAACACCGCGCGCCCGTTGGAACAACAGTTAGAACTCCGGTGCATCACAAAAGGTTCTGCCACTGGCCCATAGTACTGTTGTGGGAACATGTTCTAAGCCGGAACATCGCCTATGGACACCGGGCCTAACGCGAAGGGTCAAGTAGGAAGGGTGGGTCTAAACCCGCGCGCCCGTAGGGACAGCATGTGTACCCCGGAGTACCGACAGGGGTATACGGGTACTACACCGGAGTACCAATGGGGGTACCGGTACTACCCTGGAGTACCGACGGGGGTATATGGGTACTACCCTGGAGCACCGGGCGGGGTTACGGGTACTACACCAGAGCGTCGGGAAGGGACGCCAGGCCTACACCGGAGCATCAGGTCGGGATACCGGGCCTACCCTGGAGGGTCAGGATGGGGGGCTGGGATCTAACACCGCGTGCCGTTTGGGACAACAGTTTGAACTCCGGCGCATCACAAATCTTTCTGCCACTGGCCCATAGTACTGGTGTGAGAGCGGGTTCTATCCCAGAACGTCGCCTAGCGACACCGGGCCTAACGCAAAGGGTCAGGTAGCAAGGGTGTGTCCAAACCCGCGCTCCCGTAGGGACAGCAGGTGTACCCCGGAGTACCGACGGGGGTATACGGGTGCTACACCGGAGTACCAATGGGGGTACCGGTACTACTCTGGAGTACTGACGGGGGTACCCTGGCATTGCGCCGGAGCACCGGGCGGAATTAATGGTACCACACCAGAGCATCGGGAAGGGAAGCCAGGCCTACCACGGAGCATCAGGACGGGATACCGGGCCTACCCTGGAGGGTCAGGATGGGGGGCCGGGATCTAACACCGCGTGCCTGTTGGGACAACAGTTAGAACTCCGGCGCATCACAAAGGGTTCTGCCACGGGCCCATAGTACTGCTGTGGGAACATGTTCTAACCCGGAACATCGCCTATGGACACCGGGCCTAACGCGAAGGGTCAAGTAGGAAGGGTGGGTCTGAACCCGCGCGCCCGTAGGCACAGCAGGTGTACCCCGGAGTACCGACAGGGGTATACGGGTACTACACCGGAGTACCAACGGGGGTACCGGTACTACTCCGGAGTACCGACGGGGGTATACGGGTACTACATCGGAGCACCGGGCGCCGTTACTGGTACTACACCAGAGCGTCGGGAAGGGACACCAGGCCTACCTTAGAGCTTCAGAGAAGGATACCGGGCCTACCCTGGAGGGTCAAGATGGGAGGCTGAGATCTAACACCGCGCGCCCGTTGGAACAACACTTAGAACTCCGGTGCATTACAAAGGGTTCTGCCACGGGCCCATAGTGCTGGTGTGGGAACGGGTTCTATCCCGGAACGTCGCCTATGGACACCAGGCCTACCGCCGAGGGTCAGGTAGGAAGGCTGGTTCTCAACCCGCGTGCTTGTAGGCAGAGCAGGTGTACCTCGGAGTACCGAAGGGGGTATACAGGTACTACACCGGAGTACCAACGGGGGTACCGGTACTACTCCGGAGTACCGACGGGGGTATACGGGTACTACCTCGGAGCACCGGGCGGGGTTAATGGTACTACACCGGAGTACCAACGGGGGTACCGGTACTACTCTGGAGTACTGACGGGGGTACCCTGGCATTGCGCCGGAGCACTGGGCGGAACTAATGGTACTACACCAGAGCGTCGGGAAGGGAAGCCAGGCCTACCCCGGAGCATCAGGTCGGGATACCGGGCCTACCCTGGAGGGTCAGGAAGGGGGGCCGGGATCTAACACCGCGTGCCTGTTGGGACAACAGTTAGAACTCCGGCGCATCACAAAGGGTTCTGCCACGGGCCCATAGTACTGGTGTGGGAACGGGTTCTATCCCGGAACGTCGCCTATGGACACCGGGCCTACCGCCGAGGGTCAGGTAGGAAGGCTGGTTTTCAACCCGCGTGCTTGTAGGCACAGCAGGTGTACCCCGGAGTACCGACGGGGGTATACGGGTACTACACCGGAGTACCAACGGGGGTACCGGAACTACTCCGGAGTACCGACGGGGGTATATGGGTACTACCTCGGAGCACCGGGCGGGGTTACTGGTAATACACCGGAGTACCAACGGGGGTACCGGTACTACTCTGGAGTACTGACGGGGGTACCCTGGCATTGCGCCGGAGCACAGGGCGGAATTAATGGTACTACACCAGAGCGTCGGGAAGGGACGCCAGGCCTACACCGGAGCATCAGGTCGGGATACCGGGCCTACCCTGGAGGGTCAGGATGGGGGGCTGGGATCTAACACCGCGTGCCATTTGGGACAACAGTTTGAACTCCGGCGCATCACAAATCTTTCTGCCACTGGCCCATAGTACTGGTGTGAGAGCGGGTTCTATCCCAGAACGTCGCCTAGCGACACCGGGCCTAACGCAAAGGGTCAGGTAGCAAGGGTGTGTCCAAACCCGCGCTCCCGTAGGGACAGCAGGTGTACCCCGGAGTACCGACGGGGGTATACGGGTGCTACACCGGAGTACCAATGGGGGTACCGGTACTACTCTGGAGTACTGACGGCGGTACCCTGGCATTGCGCCGGAGCACCGGGCGGAATTAATGGTACCACACCAGAGCATCGGGAAGGGAAGCCAGGCCTACCACGGAGCATCAGGTCGGGATACCGGGCCTACCCTGGAGGGTCAGGATGGGGGGCCGGGATCTAACACCGCGTGCCTGTTGGGACAACAGTTAGAACTCCGGCGCATCACAAAGGGTTCTGCCACGGGCCCATAGTACTGCTGTGGGAACATGTTCTAACCCGGAACATCGCCTATGGACACCGGGCCTAACGCGAAGGGTCAAGTAGGAAGGGTGGGTCTGAACCCGCGCGCCCGTAGGCACAGCAGGTGTACCCCGGAGTACCGACAGGGGTATACGGGTACTACACCGGAGTACCAACGGGGGTACCGGTACTACTCCGCAGTACCGACGGGGGTATACGGGTACTACCTCGGAGCACCGGGCGGGGTTACTGGTACTACACCAGAGTACCAACGGGGGTACCGGTACTACTCTGGAGTACTGACGGGGGTACCCTGGCATTGCGCCGGAGCACCGGGCGGAATTAATGGTACTACACCAGAGCGTCGGGAAGGGACGCCAGGCCTACACCGGAGCATCAGGTCGGGATACCGGGCCTACCCTGGAGGGTCAATATGGGAGGCTGAGATCTAACACCGCGCGCCCATTGGAACAACAGTTAGAACTCCGGTGCATCACAAAGGGTTCTGCCATGGGCCCATAGTACTGCTGTGGGAACGGGTTCTATCCCGGAACGTCGCCTATGGACACCGGGCCTACAGCCGAGGGTCAAGTAGGAAGTCTGGTTCTCAACCCGCGTGCTTGTAGGCACAGCAGGTGTACCCCAGAGTACCAACGATGGTATACGGGTACTACCTCGAAGTACCGGGCGGGGGTACCGGTACTACCCCGCAGTACTGACGGGGGAACCCTTGCATTACGCTGGAGTACAGGGCGTGGTTACCGGTACTACACCAGAGCGTCGGGAAGGGACACCAGGCCTACCCTAGAGCTTCAGAGAAGGATACTGGGCCTAGCCTGGAGGGTCAAGATGGGAGGCTGAGATCTAACACCGCGTGCCTGTTGGGACAACAGTTAGAACTCCGGCGCATCACAAAGGGTTCTGCCACGGGCCCATAGTACTGCTGTGGGAACATGTTCTAACCCGGAACATCGCCTATGGACACCGGGCCTAACGCGAAGGGTCAAGTAGGAAGGGTGGGTCTGAACCCGCGCGCCCGTAGGCACAGCAGGTGTACCCCGGAGTACCGACAGGGGTATACGGGTACTACACCGGAGTACCAACGGGGGTACCGGTACTACTCCGGAGTACCGACGGGGGTATACGGGTACTACCTCGGAGCACCGAGCGCCGTTACTGGTACTACACCAGAGCGTCGGGAAGGGACAGCAGGCCTACCCTAGAGCTTCAGATAAGGATACTGGGCCTACCCTGGAGGGTCAAGATGGGAGGCTGAGATCTAACACCGCGCGCCCGTTGGAACAACAGTTAGAACTCCGGTGCATCACAAAGGGTTCTGCCACTGGCCCATAGTACTGTTGTGGGAACATGTTCTAACCCGGAACATCGCCTATGGACACCGGGCCTAACGCGAAGGGTCAAGTAGGAAGGGTGGGTCTAAACCCGCGCGCCCGTAGGCACAGCAGGTGTACCCCGGAGTACCGACGGGGGTATACGGGTACTACACCGGAGTACCAACGGGGGTACCGGTACTACCCTGGAGTACCGACGGGGGTATATGGGTACTACCCTGGAGCACCGGGCGGGGTTACGGGTACTACACCAGAGCGTCGGGAAGGGACGCCAGGCCTACACCGGAGCATCAGGTCGGGATACCGGGCTTACCCTGGAGGGTCAGGATGGGAGGCTGAGATCTAACACCACGTGCCGTTTGGGACAACAGTATGAACTCCAGCGCATCACAAAGCTTTCTGCCACTGGCCCATAGTACTTCTGTGGGAGCGGGTTCTATCCCAGAACGTCGCCTAGCGACACCGGGCCTAACGCAAAGGGTCAGGTAGCAAGGGTGGGTCCAAACCCGCGCGCCCGTAGGGACAGCAGGTGTACCCCGGAGTACCGACGGGGGTATACGGGTGCTACACCGGAGTACCGACGGGGGGTACGGGTACTACTCTGGAGTACTGACGGGGGTACCCTGGCATTGCGCCGGAGCACTGGGCGGAACTAATGGTACTACACCAGAGCGTCGGGAAGGGAAGCCAGGCCTAGCCCGGAGCATCAGGTCGGGATACCGGGCCTACCCTGGAGGGTCAGGATGGGGGGCCGGGATCTAACACCGCGTGCCTGTTGGGACAACAGTTAGAACTCCGGCGCATCAGAAAGGGTTCTGACACGGGCCCATAGTACTGGTGTGGGAACGGGTTCTATCCCGGAACGTCACCTATGGACACCGGACCTACCGCCGAGGGTCAGGTAGGAAGGCTGGTTTTCAACCCGCGTGCTTGTAGGCCAGCAGGTGTACCCCGGAGTACCAACGGTGGTATGCGGGTACTACCTCGAAGTACCGGGCGGGGGTACCGGTACTACCCCGGAGTACTGATGGGGGAACCCTGGCATTACGCTGGAGTACCGGGCGTGGTTACCAGTACTACACCAGAGTGTCGGGAAGGGAAGCCAGGCCTACCCCGGAGCATCAGGTCGGGATACCAGGCCTACCCTGGAGGGTCAGGATGGGGGGCCGGGATCTAACACCACGTGCCTGTTGGGACAACAGTTAGAACTCCGGCGCATCACAAAGGGTTCTGCCACGGGCCCATAGTACTGGTGTGGGAACGGGTTCTATCCCGGAACATCGCCTATGGACACCGGGCCTACCGCCGAGGGTCAGGTAGGAAGGCTGGTTCTCAACCCGCGTGCTTGTAGGCACAGCAGGTGTACCCCGGAGTACCGACGGGGGTATACGGGTACTACACCGGAGTACCAACGGGGGTACCGGTAATACTCCGGAGTACCGACGGGGGTATACGGGTACTACCTCGGAGCACCGGGCGGGGTTACTGGTACTACACCAGAGCGTCGGGAAGAGACACCAGGCCTAACCTAGAGCTTCAGAGAAGTATACCGGGGCTACCCTGGAGGGTCAAGATGGGGGGCTGAGATCTAACACCGCGCGCCCGTTGGAACAACAGTTAGAACTCCGGTGCATCACAAAGCTTTCTGCCACTGGCCCATAGTACTGTTGTGGGAACATGTTCTAACCCGGAACATCGCCTATGGACACCGGGCCTAACGCGAAGGGTCAAGTAGGAAGGGTGGGTCTAAACCCGCGCGCCCGTAGCCACAGCAGGTGTACCCCGGAGTACCGACAGGGGTATACGGGTACTACACCGGAGTACCAACGGGGGTACCGGTACTACCCTGGAGTACCGACGGGGGTATATGGGTACTACCCTGGAGCACCGGGCGGGGTTACGGGTACTACACCAGAGCGTCGGGAAGGGACGCCAGGCCTACACCGGAGCATCAGGTCGGGATACCGGGCCTACCCTGGAGGGTCAGGATGGGGGGCCGGGATCTAACACCGCGTGCCTGATGGGACAACAGTTAGAACTCCGGCGCATCACAAAGGGTTCTGCCACGGGCCCATAGTACTGCTGTGGGAACGGGTTCTAACCCGGAACATCGCCTATGGACACCGGGCCTAACGCGAAGGGTCAAGTAGGAAGGGTGGGTCTGAACCCGCGCGCCCGTAGGCACAGCAGGTGTACCCCGGAGTACCGACAGGGGTATACGGGTACTACACCGGAGTACCAACGGGGGTACCGGTACTGCTCCGGAGTACCGACGGGGGTATACGGGTACTACCTCGGAGCACCGGGCGGGGTTACTGGTACTACACCAGAGCGTCGGGAAGGGACACCAGGCCTACCTTAGAGCTTCAGAGAAGGATACCGGGCCTACCCTGGAGGGTCAAGATGGGAGGCTGAAATCTAACACCGCGCGCCCGTTGGAACAACAGTTAGAACTCCGGTGCATCACAAAGGGTTCTGCCACTGGCCCATAGTACTGGTGTGGGAACATGTTCTAACCCGGAACATCGCCTATGGACACCGTGCCTAACGCCGACGGTCAAGTAGGAAGGGTGGGTCTAAACCCGCACGCCCGTAGGCACAGCAGGTGTACCCCGGAGTACCAACGGTGGTATACGGGTACTACCTCGAAGTACCGGGTGGGGGTACCGGTACTACCCCGGAGTACTGACGGGGGAACCCTGGCATTACGCTGGAGCACCGGGCGTGGTTACCGGTACTACACCAGAGCATCGGGAAGGGAAGCCAGGCCTACCCCGGAGCATCAGGTCGGGATACCGGGCCTACCCTGGAGGGTCAGGATGGGGGGCCGGGATCTAACACCGCGTGCCTGTTGGGACAACAGTTAGAACTCCGGCGCATCACAAAGGGTTCTGCCACGGGCCCATAGTACTGGTGTGGGAACGGGTTCTATCCCGGAACATCTCCTACGGACACCGGGCCTACCGCCGAGGGTCAGGTAGGAAGGCTGGTTCTCAACCCGCGTGCTTGTAGGCACAGCAGGTGTACCCCGGAGTATCAACGGTGGTATACGGGTACTACCTCGAAGTACCGGGCGGGGGTACCGGTACTACCCCGGAGTACTGACGGGGGAACCCTGGCATTACGCCGGAGTACCGGGCGGGGTTACGGGTACTACACCAGAGCGTCGGGAAGGGACGCCAGGCCTACTCCGGAGCATCAGGTCGGGATACCGGGCTTACCCTGGAGGGTCAGGATGGGAGGCTGAGATCTAACACCACGTGCCGTTTGGGACAACAGTATGAACTCCGGCGCATCACAAAGCTTTCTGCCACTGGCCCATAGTACTTCTGTGGGAGCGGGTTCTATCCCAGAACGTCGCCTAGCGACACCGGGCCTAACGCAAAGGGTCAGGTAGCAAGGGTGTGTCCAAACCCGCGCGCCCGTAGGGACAGCAGGTGTACCCCGGAGTACCGACGGGGGTATACGGGTGCTACACCGGAGTACCAATGGGGGTACCGGTACTACTCTGGAGTACTGACGGGGGTACCCTGGCATTGCGCCGGAGCACTGGGCGGAACTAATGGTACTACACCAGAGCGTCGGGAAGGGAAGCCAGGCCTACCCCGGAGCATCCGGTCGGGATACCGGGCCTACCCTGGAGGGTCAGGAAGGGGGGCCGGGATCTAACACCGCGTGCCTGTTGGGACAACAGTTAGAACTCTGGCGCATCACAAAGGGTTCTGCCACGGGCCCATAGTACTGGTGTGGGAACGGGTTCTATCCCGGAACGTCGCCTATGGACACCGGACCTACCGCCGAGGGTCAGGTAGGAAGGCTGGTTCTCAACCCGCGTGCTTGTAGGCCAGCAGGTGTACCCCGGAGTACCAACGGTGGTATGCGGGTACTACCTCGAAGTACCGGGCGGGGGTACCGATACTACCCCGGAGTACTGACGGGGGAAACCCTGGCATTACGCTGGAGGACCGGGCACGGTTACGGGTACTACACCAGAGCGTCGGGAAGGGACGCCAGGCCTACCCCGGAGCATCAGGTCGGGATACCGGGCCTACCCTGGAGGTTCAGGATGGGGGGCCGGGATCTAACACCGCGTGCCTGTTGGGACAACAGTTAGAACTCCGGCGCATCACAAAGGGTTCTGCCACGGGCCCATAGTACTGGTGTGGGAACGGGTTCTATCCCGGAACGTCGCCTATGGACACCGGGCCTAACGCGAAGGGTCAAGTAGGAAGGGTGGGTCTAAACCCGCGCGCCCGTAGGCACAGCAGGTGTACCCCGGAGTACCGACAGGGGTATACGGGTACTACACCGGAGTACCAACGGGGGTACCGGTACTACCCTGGAGTACCGACAGGGGTATATGGGTACTACCCTGGAGCACCGGGCGGGGTTACGGGTACTACACCAGAGCGTCGGGAAGGGACGCCAGGCCTACACCGGAGCATCAGGTCGGGATACCGGGCTTACCCTGGAGGGTCAGGATGGGAGGCTGAGATCTAACACCACGTGCCGTTTGGGACAACAGTATGAACTCCGGCGCATCACAAAGCTTTCTGCCACTGGCCCATAGTACTGCTGTGGGAGCGGGTTCTATCCCAGAACGTCGCCTAGCGACACCGGGCCTAACGCAAAGGGTCAGGTAGCAAGGGTGTGTCCAAACCCGCGCGCCCGTAGGGACAGCAGGTGTACCCCGGAGTACCGACGGGGGTATACGGGTGCTACACCGGAGTACCAATGGGGGTACCGGTACTACTCTGGAGTACTGACGGGGGTACCCTGGCATTGCGCCGGAGCACTGGGCGGAACTAATGGTACTACACCAGAGCGTCGGGAAGGGAAGCCAGGCCTAGCCCGGAGCATCAGGTCGGGATACCAGGCCTACCCTGGAGGGTCAGGATGGGGGGCCGGGATCTAACACCACGTGCCTGTTGGGACAACAGTTAGAACTCCGGCGCATCACAAAGGGTTCTGCCACGGGCCCATAGTACTGGTGTGGGAACGGGTTCTATCCCGGAACATCGCCTATGGACACCGGGCCTACCGCCGAGGGTCAGGTAGGAAGGCTGGTTCTCAACCCGCGTGCTTGTAGGCACAGCAGGTGTACCCCGGAGTACCGACGGGGGTATACGGGTACTACACCGGAGTACCAACGGGGGTACCGGTACTACTCCGGAGTACCGACGGGGGTATACGGGTACTACCTCGGAGCACCGGGCGGGGTTACTGGTACTACACCAGAGCGTCGGGAAGAGACACCAGGCCTAACCTAGAGCTTCAGAGAAGGATACCGGGGCTACCCTGGAGGGTCAAGATGGGGGGCTGAGATCTAACACCGCGCGCCCGTTGGAACAACAGTTAGAACTCCGGTGCATCACAAAGCTTTCTGCCACTGGCCCATAGTACTGTTGTGGGAACATGTTCTAACCCGGAACATCGCCTATGGACACCGGGCCTAACGCGAAGGGTCAAGTAGGAAGGGTGGGTCTAAACCCGCGCGCCCGTAGGCACAGCAGGTGTACCCCGGAGTACCGACAGGGGTATACGGGTACTACACCGGAGTACCAACGGGGGTACCGGTACTACCCTGGAGTACCGACGGGGGTATATGGGTACTACCCTGGAGCACCGGGCGGGGTTACGGGTACTACACCAGAGCGTCGGGAAGGGACGCCAGGCCTACACCGGAGCATCAGGTCGGGATACCGGGCCTACCCTGGAGGGTCAGGATGGGGGGCCGGGATCTAACACCGCGTGCCTGATGGGACAACAGTTAGAACTCCGGCGCATCACAAAGGGTTCTGCCACGGGCCCATAGTACTGCTGTGGGAACATGTTCTAACCCGGAACATCGCCTATGGACACCGGGCCTAACGCGAAGGGTCAAGTAGGAAGGGTGGGTCTGAACCCGCGCGCCCGTAGGCACAGCAGGTGTACCCCGGAGTACCGACAGGGGTATACGGGTACTACACCGGAGTACCAACGGGGGTACCGGTACTGCTCCGGAGTACCGACGGGGGTATACGGGTACTACCTCGGAGCACCGGGCGGGGTTACTGGTACTACACCAGAGCGTCGGGAAGGGACACCAGGCCTACCTTAGAGCTTCAGAGAAGGATACCGGGCCTACCCTGGAGGGTCAAGATGGGAGGCTGAAATCTAACACCGCGCGCCCGTTGGAACAACAGTTAGAACTCCGGTGCATCACAAAGGGTTCTGCCACTGGCCCATAGTACTGGTGTGGGAACATGTTCTAACCCGGAACATCGCCTATGGACACCGTGCCTAACGCCGACGGTCAAGTAGGAAGGGTGGGTCTAAACCCGCACGCCCGTAGGCACAGCAGGTGTACCCCGGAGTACCAACGGTGGTATACGGGTACTACCTCGAAGTACCGGGTGGGGGTACCGGTACTACCCCGGAGTACTGACGGGGGAACCCTGGCATTACGCTGGAGCACCGGGCGTGGTTACCGGTACTACACCAGAGCATCGGGAAGGGAAGCCAGGCCTACCCCGGAGCATCAGGTCGGGATACCGGGCCTACCCTGGAGGGTCAGGATGGGGGGCCGGGATCTAACACCGCGTGCCTGTTGGGACAACAGTTAGAACTCCGGCGCATCACAAAGGGTTCTGCCACGGGCCCATAGTACTGGTGTGGGAACGGGTTCTATCCCGGAACATCTCCTACGGACACCGGGCCTACCGCCGAGGGTCAGGTAGGAAGGCTGGTTCTCAACCCGCGTGCTTGTAGGCACAGCAGGTGTACCCCGGAGTACCGACGGGGGTATACGGGTACTACACCGGAGTACCAACGGGGGTACCGGTACTACTCCGGAGTACCGACGGGGGTATACGGGTACTACCTCGGAGCACCGGGCGGGGTTACGGGTACTACACCAGAGCGTCGGGAAGGGACGCCAGGCCTACTCCGGAGCATCAGGTCGGGATACCGGGCTTACCCTGGAGGGTCAGGATGGGAGGCTGAGATCTAACACCACGTGCCGTTTGGGACAACAGTATGAACTCCGGCGCATCACAAAGCTTTCTGCCACTGGCCCATAGTACTTCTGTGGGAGCGGGTTCTATCCCAGAACGTCGCCTAGCGACACCGGGCCTAACGCAAAGGGTCAGGTAGCAAGGGTGTGTCCAAACCCGCGCGCCCGTAGGGACAGCAGGTGTACCCCGGAGTACCGACGGGGGTATACGGGTGCTACACCGGAGTACCAATGGGGGTACCGGTACTACTCTGGAGTACTGACGGGGGTACCCTGGCATTGCGCCGGAGCACTGGGCGGAACTAATGGTACTACACCAGAGCGTCGGGAAGGGAAGCCAGGCCTACCCCGGAGCATCCGGTCGGGATACCGGGCCTACCCTGGAGGGTCAGGAAGGGGGGCCGGGATCTAACACCGCGTGCCTGTTGGGACAACAGTTAGAACTCTGGCGCATCACAAAGGGTTCTGCCACGGGCCCATAGTACTGGTGTGGGAACGGGTTCTATCCCGGAACGTCGCCTATGGACACCGGACCTACCGCCGAGGGTCAGGTAGGAAGGCTGGTTCTCAACCCGCGTGCTTGTAGGCCAGCAGGTGTACCCCGGAGTACCAACGGTGGTATGCGGGTACTACCTCGAAGTACCGGGCGGGGGTACCGATACTACCCCGGAGTACTGACGGGGGAAACCCTGGCATTACGCTGGAGGACCGGGCACGGTTACGGGTACTACACCAGAGCGTCGGGAAGGGACGCCAGGCCTACCCCGGAGCATCAGGTCGGGATACCGGGCCTACCCTGGAGGTTCAGGATGGGGGGCCGGGATCTAACACCGCGTGCCTGTTGGGACAACAGTTAGAACTCCGGCGCATCACAAAGGGTTCTGCCACGGGCCCATAGTACTGGTGTGGGAACGGGTTCTATCCCGGAACGTCGCCTATGGACACCGGGCCTAACGCGAAGGGTCAAGTAGGAAGGGTGGGTCTAAACCCGCGCGCCCGTAGGCACAGCAGGTGTACCCCGGAGTACCGACAGGGGTATACGGGTACTACACCGGAGTACCAACGGGGGTACCGGTACTACCCTGGAGTACCGACAGGGGTATATGGGTACTACCCTGGAGCACCGGGCGGGGTTACGGGTACTACACCAGAGCGTCGGGAAGGGACGCCAGGCCTACACCGGAGCATCAGGTCGGGATACCGGGCTTACCCTGGAGGGTCAGGATGGGAGGCTGAGATCTAACACCACGTGCCGTTTGGGACAACAGTATGAACTCCGGCGCATCACAAAGCTTTCTGCCACTGGCCCATAGTACTGCTGTGGGAGCGGGTTCTATCCCAGAACGTCGCCTAGCGACAC
The DNA here is from genome assembly GCF_964188355.1 of Buteo buteo. Lineage (NCBI taxonomy): Eukaryota > Metazoa > Chordata > Aves > Accipitriformes > Accipitridae > Buteo > Buteo buteo. The sequence continues at coordinate 363,614 of NW_027439227.1, read as the reverse complement.
CGGGCCTAACGCAAAGGGTCAGGTAGCAAGGGTGTGTCCAAACCCGCGCGCCCGTAGGGACAGCAGGTGTACCCCGGAGTACCGACGGGGGTATACGGGTGCTACACCGGAGTACCAATGGGGGTACCGGTACTACTCTGGAGTACTGACGGGGGTACCCTGGCATTGCGCCGGAGCACTGGGCGGAACTAATGGTACTACACCAGAGCGTCGGGAAGGGAAGCCAGGCCTAGCCCGGAGCATCAGGTCGGGATACCGGGCCTACCCTGGAGGGTCAGGATGGGGGGCCGGGATCTAACACCGCGTGCCTGTTGGGACAACAGTTAGAACTCCGGCGCATCAGAAAGGGTTCTGACACGGGCCCATAGTACTGGTGTGGGAACGGGTTCTATCCCGGAACGTCGCCTATGGACACCGGACCTACCGCCGAGGGTCAGGTAGGAAGGCTGGTTCTCAACCCGCGTGCTTGTAGGCCAGCAGGTGTACCCCGGAGTACCAACGGTGATATGCGGGTACTACCTCGAAGTACCGGGCGGGGGTACCGGTACTACCCCGGAGTACTGATGGGGGAACCCTGGCATTACGCTGGAGTACCGGGCGTGGTTACCAGTACTACACCAGAGTGTCGGGAAGGGAAGCCAGGCCTACCCCGGAGCATCAGGTCGGGATACCAGGCCTACCCTGGAGGGTCAGGATGGGGGGCCGGGATCTAACACCGCGTGCCTGTTGGGACAACAGTTAGAACTCCGGCGCATCACAAAGGGTTCTGCCACGGGCCCATAGTACTGGTGTGGGAACGGGTTCTATCCCGGAACATCGCCTATGGACACCGGGCCTACCGCCGAGGGTCAGGTAGGAAGGCTGGTTCTCAACCCGCGTGCTTGTAGGCACAGCAGGTGTACCCCGGAGTACCGACGGGGGTATACGGGTACTACACCGGAGTACCAACGGGGGTACCGGTACTACTCCGGAGTACCGACGGGGGTATACGGGTACTACCTCGGAGCACCGGGCGGGGTTACTGGTACTACACCAGAGCGTCGGGAAGAGACACCAGGCCTAACCTAGAGCTTCAGAGAAGGATACCGGGGCTACCCTGGAGGGTCAAGATGGGGGGCTGAGATCTAACACCGCGCGCCCGTTGGAACAACAGTTAGAACTCCGGTGCATCACAAAGCTTTCTGCCACTGGCCCATAGTACTGTTGTGGGAACATGTTCTAACCCGGAACATCGCCTATGGACACCGGGCCTAACGCGAAGGGTCAAGTAGGAAGGGTGGGTCTAAACCCGCGCGCCCGTAGGCACAGCAGGTGTACCCCGGAGTACCGACAGGGGTATACGGGTACTACACCGGAGTACCAACGGGGGTACCGGTACTACCCTGGAGTACCGACGGGGGTATATGGGTACTACCCTGGAGCACCGGGCGGGGTTACGGGTACTACACCAGAGCGTCGGGAAGGGACGCCAGGCCTACACCGGAGCATCAGGTCGGGATACCGGGCCTACCCTGGAGGGTCAGGATGGGGGGCCGGGATCTAACACCGCGTGCCTGATGGGACAACAGTTAGAACTCCGGCGCATCACAAAGGGTTCTGCCACGGGCCCATAGTACTGCTGTGGGAACATGTTCTAACCCGGAACATCGCCTATGGACACCGGGCCTAACGCGAAGGGTCAAGTAGGAAGGGTGGGTCTGAACCCGCGCGCCCGTAGGCACAGCAGGTGTAGCCCGGAGTACCGACAGGGGTATACGGGTACTACACCGGAGTACCAACGGGGGTACCGGTACTGCTCCGGAGTACCGACGGGGGTATACGGGTACTACCTCGGAGCACCGGGCGGGGTTACTGGTACTACACCAGAGCGTCGGGAAGGGACACCAGGCCTACCTTAGAGCTTCAGAGAAGGATACCGGGCCTACCCTGGAGGGTCAAGATGGGAGGCTGAAATCTAACACCGCGCGCCCGTTGGAACAACAGTTAGAACTCCGGTGCATCACAAAGGGTTCTGCCACTGGCCCATAGTACTGGTGTGGGAACATGTTCTAACCCGGAACATCGCCTATGGACACCGTGCCTAACGCCGACGGTCAAGTAGGAAGGGTGGGTCTAAACCCGCACGCCCGTAGGCACAGCAGGTGTACCCCGGAGTACCAACGGTGGTATACGGGTACTACCTCGAAGTACCGGGTGGGGGTACCGGTACTACCCCGGAGTACTGACGGGGGAACCCTGGCATTACGCTGGAGCACCGGGCGTGGTTACCGGTACTACACCAGAGCATCGGGAAGGGACGCCAGGCCTACTCCGGAGCATCAGGTCGGGATACCGGGCTTACCCTGGAGGGTCAGGATGGGAGGCTGAGATCTAACACCACGTGCCGTTTGGGACAACAGTATGAACTCCGGCGCATCACAAAGCTTTCTGCCACTGGCCCATAGTACTTCTGTGGGAGCGGGTTCTATCCCAGAACGTCGCCTAGCGACACCGGGCCTAACGCAAAGGGTCAGGTAGCAAGGGTGTGTCCAAACCCGCGCGCCCGTAGGGACAGCAGGTGTACCCCGGAGTACCGACGGGGGTATACGGGTGCTACACCGGAGTACCAATGGGGGTACCGGTACTACTCTGGAGTACTGACGGGGGTACCCTGGCATTGCGCCGGAGCACTGGGCGGAACTTATGGTACTACACCAGAGCGTCGGGAAGGGAAGCCAGGCCTACCCCGGAGCATCCGGTCGGGATACCGGGCCTACCCTGGAGGGTCAGGAAGGGGGGCCGGGATCTAACACCGCGTGCCTGTTGGGACAACAGTTAGAACTCTGGCGCATCACAAAGGGTTCTGCCACGGGCCCATAGTACTGGTGTGGGAACGGGTTCTATCCCGGAACGTCGCCTATGGACACCGGACCTACCGCCGAGGGTCAGGTAGGAAGGCTGGTTCTCAACCCGCGTGCTTGTAGGCCAGCAGGTGTACCCCGGAGTACCAACGGTGGTATGCGGGTACTACCTCGAAGTACCGGGCGGGGGTACCGATACTACCCCGGAGTACTGACGGGGGAAACCCTGGCATTACGCTGGAGGACCGGGCACGGTTACGGGTACTACACCAGAGCGTCGGGAAGGGACGCCAGGCCTACCCCGGAGCATCAGGTCGGGATACCGGGCCTACCCTGGAGGTTCAGGATGGGGGGCCGGGATCTAACACCGCGTGCCTGTTGGGACAACAGTTAGAACTCCGGCGCATCACAAAGGGTTCTGCCACGGGCCCATAGTACTGGTGTGGGAACGGGTTCTATCCCGGAACGTCGCCTATGGACACCGGGCCTAACGCGAAGGGTCAAGTAGGAAGGGTGGGTCTAAACCCGCGCGCCCGTAGGCACAGCAGGTGTACCCCGGAGTACCGACAGGGGTATACGGGTACTACACCAGAGTACCAACGGGGGTACCGGTACTACCCTGGAGTACCGACAGGGGTATATGGGTACTACCCTGGAGCACCGGGCGGGGTTACGGGTACTACACCAGAGCGTCGGGAAGGGACGCCAGGCCTACACCGGAGCATCAGGTCGGGATACCGGGCTTACCCTGGAGGGTCAGGATGGGAGGCTGAGATCTAACACCACGTGCCGTTTGGGACAACAGTATGAACTCCGGCGCATCACAAAGCTTTCTGCCACTGGCCCATAGTACTGCTGTGGGAGCGGGTTCTATCCCAGAACGTCGCCTAGCGACACCGGGCCTAACGCAAAGGGTCAGGTAGCAAGGGTGTGTCCAAACCCGCGCGCCCGTAGGGACAGCAGGTGTACCCCGGAGTACCGACGGGGGTATACGGGTGCTACACCGGAGTACCAATGGGGGTACCGGTACTACTCTGGAGTACTGACGGGGGTACCCTGGCATTGCGCCGGAGCACTGGGCGGAACTAATGGTACTACACCAGAGCGTCGGGAAGGGAAGCCAGGCCTAGCCCGGAGCATCAGGTCGGGATACCGGGCCTACCCTGGAGGGTCAGGATGGGGGGCCGGGATCTAACACCGCGTGCCTGTTGGGACAACAGTTAGAACTCCGGCGCATCACAAAGCTTTCTGCCACGGGCCCATAGTACTGGTGTGGGAACGGGTTCTATCCCGGAACATCGCCTATGGACACCGGGCCTACCGCCGAGGGTCAGGTAGGAAGGCTGGTTCTCAACCCGCGTGCTTGTAGGCACAGCAGGTGTACCCCGGAGTACCGACGGGGGTATACGGGTACTACACCGGAGTATCAACGGGGGTACCGGTACTACTCCGGAGTACCGACATGGGTATACGGGTACTACCTCGGAGCACCGGGCGGGGTTACTGGTACTACACCAGAGCGTCGGGAAGGGAAGCCAGGCCTACCCTAGAGCTTCAGAGAAGGATACCGGGCCTACCCTGGAGGGTCAAGATGGGAGGCTGAGATCTAACACCGCGCGCCCGTTGGAACAACAGTTAGAACTCCGGTGCATCACAAAGGGTTCTGCCACTGGCCCATAGTACTGGTGTGGGAACATGTTCTAACCCGGAACATCGCCTATGGACACCGGGCCTAACGCGAAGGGTCAAGTAGGAAGGGTGGGTCTAAACCCGCGCGCCCGTAGGGACAGCAGGTGTACCCCGGAGTACCGACGCGGGTATACAGGTACTACACTGGAGTACCAACGGGGGTACCGGTACTACTCCGGAGTACCGACGGGGGTATACGGGTACTACCTCGGAGCACTGGGCGGGGTTACTGGTACTACACCGGAGTACCAAAGGGGGTACCGGTACTACTCTGGAGTACTGACGGGGGTACCCTGGCATTGCGCCCGAGCACCGGGCGGAATTAATGGTACTACACCATAGTGTCGGGAAGGGACACCAGGCCTACACCGGAGCATCAGGTCGGGATACCGGGCCTACCCTGGAGGGTCAGGATGGGGGGCCGGGATCTAACACCGCGTGCCTGTTGGGACAACAGTTAGAACTCCGGCGCATCACAAAGGGTTCTGCCACGGGCCCATAGTACTGCTGTGGGAACGGGTTCTATCCCGGAACGTCGCCTATGGACACCGGGCCTACCGCCGAGGGTCAGGTAGGAAGGCTGGTTCTCAACCCGCGTGCTTGTAGGCACAGCAGGTGTACCCCGGAGTACCAACGGTGGTATACGGGTACTACCTCGAAGTACCGGGCGGGGGTACCGGTACTACCCCGGAGTACTGACGGGGGAACCCTGGCATTACGCCGGAGTACCGGGCGTGGTTACCAGTACTACACCAGAGCGTTGGGAACGGACGCCAGGCCTACACCGGAGCATCAGGTCGGGATACCGGGCCTACCCTGGAGGGTCAGGATGGGGGGCCGGGATCTAACACCGCGTGCCTGTTGGGACAACAGTTAGAACTCCGGCGCATCACAAAGGGTTCTGCCACGGGCCCATAGTACTGGTGTGGGAACGGGTTCTATCCCGGAACGTCGCCTATGGACACCGGGCCTACCGCCGAGGGTCAGGTAGGAAGGCTGGTTCTCAACCCGCGTGCTTGTAGGCACAGCAGGTGTACCCCGGAGTACCGACGGGAGTATACGGGTACTACACCGGAGTACCAACGGGGGTACCGGTACTACTCCGGAGTACCGACGGGGGTATACGGGTACTACCTCTGAGCACCGGGCGGGGTTACTGGTACTACACCAGAGCGTCGGGAAGGGACGCCAGGCCTACCCCGGAGCATCAGGTCGGGATACCGGGCCTACCCTGGAGGGTCAGGAAGGGGGGCCGGGATCTAACACCGCGTGCCTGTTGGGACAACAGTTAGAACTCTGGCGCATCACAAAGGGTTCTGCCACTGGCCCATAGTACTGCTGTGGGAACGGGTTCTATCCCGGAACGTCGCCTATGGACACCGGGCCTACCGCCGAGGGTCAGGTAGGAAGGCTGGTTCTCAACCCGCGTGCTTGTAGGCACAGCAGGTGTACCCCGGAGTACCAACGGTGGTATACGGGTACTACCTCGAAGTACCGGGCGGGGGTACCGGTACTACACCGCAGTACTGACGGGGGAACCCTTGCATTACGCCGGAGTACCGGGCGTGGTTACCGGTACTACACCAGAGCATCGGGAAGGGAAGCCAGGCCTACCCCGGAGCATCAGGTCGGGATACCAGGCCTACCCTGGAGGGTCAGGATGGGTGTCCGGGATCTAACACCGCGTGCCTGTTGGGACAACAGTTAGAACTCCGGCGCATCACAAAGGGTTCTGCCACTGGCCCATAGTACTGTTGTGGGAACATGTTCTAACCCGGAACATCGCCTATGGACACCGGGCCTAACGCGAAGGGTCAAGTAGGAAGGGTGGGTCTAAACCCGCGCGCCCGTAGGGACAGCAGGTGTACCCCGGAGTACCGACAGGGGTATACGGGTACTAGACCGGAGTACCAACGGGGGTACCGGTACTACCCTGGAGTACCGACGGTGGTATACGGGTACTACCTCGAAGTACCGGGCGGGGGTACCGGTACTACCCCGGAGTACTGACGGGGGAACCCTGGCATTACGCCGGAGTAACGGGCGTGGTTACCAGTACTACACCAGAGGGTCGGGAAGGGAAGCCAGGCCTAACCCGGAGCATCAGGTCGGGATACCGGGCCTACCCTGGAGGGTCAAGATGGGGGGCCGGGATCTAACACCGCGTGCCTGGTGGGACAACAGTTAGAACTCCGGCGCATCACAAAGGGTTCTGCCTACTACTCCAGAGTACCGACGGGGGTATACGGGTACTACCTCGGAGCACCGGGCGTGGTTACGGGTACTACACCAGAGCGTCGGGAAGGGACACCAGGCCTACACCGGAGCATCAGGTCGGGATACCGGGCCTACCCTGGAGGGTCAGAATGGGAGGCTGAGATCTAACACCGCGTGCCGTTTGGGACAACAGTATGAACTCCGGCGCATCACAAAGCTTTGTGCCACTGGCCCATAGTACTGCTGTGGGAGCGGGTTCTATCCCAGAACGTCGCCTAGCGACACCGGGCCTTACGCAAAGGGTCAGGTAGCAAGGGTGTGTCCAAACCCGCGCGCCCGTAGGGACAGCAGGTGTACCCCGGAGTACCGACGGGGGTATACGGGTGCTACACCGGAGTACCAACGGGGGTACCGGTACAACTCTGGAGTACTGACGGGGGAACCCTGGCATTGCGCCGGAGCACCGGGCGGAATTAATGGTACTACACCAGAGCGTCGGGAAGGGACGCCAGGCCTACCCCGGAGCATCAGGTCGGGATACCGGGCCTACCCTGGAGGGTCAGGATGGGGGGCCGGGATCTAACACCGCGTGCCTGTTGGGACAGCAGTTAGAACTGGGGCGCATCACAAAGGGTTCTGCCACGCGCCCATAGTACTGGTGTGGGAACGGGTTCTATCCCGGAACATCGCCTATGGACACCGGGCCTACCGCCGAGGGTCAGGTAGGAAGGCTGGTTCTCAACCCGCGTGCTTGTAGGCCAGCAGGTGTACCCCAGGTACCGACGGGGGTATACGGGTACTACACCGGAGTACCAACGGGGGTACCGGTACTACTCCGGAGTACCGACGGGGGTATACGGGTACTACCTCGGAGCACCGGGCAGGGTTACTGGTACTACACCAGAGCGTCGGGAAGGGACACCAGGCCTACCCTAGAGCTTCAGAGAAGGATACCGGGCCTACCCTGGAGGGTCAAGATGGGAGGCTGAGATCTAACACCGCGCGCCCGTTGGAACAACAGTTAGAACTCCGGTGCATCACAAAGGGTTCTGCCACTGGCCCATAGTACTGTTGTGGGAACATGTTCTAACCCGGAACATCGCCTATGGACACCGGGCCTAACGCGAAGGGTCAAGTAGGAAGGGTGGGTCTAAACCCGCGCGCCCGTAGGCACAGCAGGTGTACCCCGGAGTACCGACGGGGGTATGCGGGTGCTACACCGGAGTACCAACAGGGGTACCGGTACCACTCCGCAGTACCGACGGGGGTATACGGGTACTACCTCGGAGCACCGGGCGGGGTTACTGGTACTACATCGGAGTACCAACGGGGGTATCTGTACTACTCTGGAGTACTGACGGGGGTACCCTGGCATTGCGCCGGAGCACCGGGCGGAATTAATGGTACTACACCAGAGCGTCGGGAAGGGACGCCAGGCCTACCCCGGAGCATCAGGTCGGGATACCGGGCCTACCCTGGAGGGTCAGGATGGGGGGCCGGGATCTAACACCGCGCGCCCGTTGGGACAACAGTTAGAACTCCGGCGCATCACAAAGGGTTCTGCCACGGGCCCATAGTACTGGTGTGGGAACGGGTTCTATCCCGGAACGTCGCCTATGGACACCGGGCCTAACGCAAAGGGTCAGGTAGCAAGGGTGTGTCCAAACCCGCGCGCCCGTAGGGACAGCAGGTGTACCCCGGAGTACCGACAGGGGTATACGGGTGCTACACCGGAGTACCAATGGGGGTACCGGTACTATCCTGGAGTACCGATAGGGGTATATGGGTACTACCCTGGAGCACCGGGCGGGGTTACGGGTACTACACCAGAGCGTCGGGAAGGGACGCCAGGCCTACACCGGAGCATCAGGTCGGGATACCGGGCTTACCCTGGAGGGTCAGGATGGGAGGCTGAGATCTAACACCACGTGCCGTTTGGGACAACAGTATGAACTCCGGCGCATCACAAAGCTTTCTGCCACTGGCCCATAGTACTTCTGTGGGAGCGGGTTCTATCCCAGAACGTCGCCTAGCGACACCGGGCCTAACGCAAAGGGTCAGGTAGCAAGGGTGTGTCCAAACCCGCGCGCCCGTAGGGACAGCAGGTGTACCCCGGAGTACCGACGGGGGTATACGGGTGCTACACCGGAGTACCAATGGGGGTACCGGTACTACTCTGGAGTACTGACGGGGGTACCCTGGCATTGCGCCGGAGCACTGGGCGGAACTAATGGTACTACACCAGAGCGTCGGGAAGGGAAGCCAGGCCTACCCCGGAGCATCAGGTCGGGATACCGGGCCTACCCTGGAGGGTCAGGAAGGGGGGCCGGGATCTAACACCGCGTGCCTGTTGGGACAACAGTTAGAACTCTGGCGCATCACAAAGGGTTCTGCCACGGGCCCATAGTACTGGTGTGGGAACGGGTTCTATCCCGGAACGTCGCCTATGGACACCGGGCCTACCGCCGAGGGTCAGGTAGGAAGGCTGGTTTTCAACCCGCGTGCTTGTAGGCACAGCAGGTGTACCCCGGAGTACCGACGGGGGTATACGGGTACTACACCGGAGTACCAACGGGGGTACCGGAACTACTCCGGAGTACCGACGGGGGTATACGGGTACTACCTCGGAGCACCGGGCGGGGTTACTGGTACTACACCAGAGCGTCGGGAAGGGACAGCAGGCCTACCCTAGAGCTTCAGATAAGGATACTGGGCCTACCCTGGAGGGTCAAGATGGGAGGCTGAGATCTAACACCGCGCGCCCGTTGGAACAACAGTTAGAACTCCGGTGCATCACAAAAGGTTCTGCCACTGGCCCATAGTACTGTTGTGGGAACATGTTCTAAGCCGGAACATCGCCTATGGACACCGGGCCTAACGCGAAGGGTCAAGTAGGAAGGGTGGGTCTAAACCCGCGCGCCCGTAGGGACAGCATGTGTACCCCGGAGTACCGACAGGGGTATACGGGTACTACACCGGAGTACCAATGGGGGTACCGGTACTACCCTGGAGTACCGACAAGGGTATATGGGTACTACCCTGGAGCACCGGGCGGGGTTACGGGTACTACACCAGAGCGTCGGGAAGGGACGCCAGGCCTACACCGGAGCATCAGGTCGGGATACCGGGCCTACCCTGGAGGGTCAGGATGGGGGGCTGGGATCTAACACCGCGTGCCGTTTGGGACAACAGTTTGAACTCCGGCGCATCACAAATCTTTCTGCCACTGGCCCATAGTACTGGTGTGAGAGCGGGTTCTATCCCAGAACGTCGCCTAGCGACACCGGGCCTAACGCAAAGGGTCATGTAGCAAGGGTGTATCCAAACCCGCGCTCCCGTAGGGACAGCAGGTGTACCCCGGAGTACCGACGGGGGTATACGGGTGCTACACCGGAGTACCAATGGGGGTACCGGTACTACTCTGGAGTACTGACGGCGGTACCCTGGCATTGCGCCGGAGCACCGGGCGGAATTAATGGTACCACACCAGAGCATCGGGAAGGGAAGCCAGGCCTACCACGGAGCATCAGGTCGGGATACCGGGCCTACCCTGGAGGGTCAGGATGGGGGGCCGGGATCTAACACCGCGTGCCTGTTGGGACAACAGTTAGAACTCCGGCGCATCACAAAGGGTTCTGCCACGGGCCCATAGTACTGCTGTGGGAACATGTTCTAACCCGGAACATCGCCTATGGACACCGGGCCTAACGCGAAGGGTCAAGTAGGAAGGGTGGGTCTGAACCCGCGCGCCCGTAGGCACAGCAGGTGTACCCCGGAGTACCGACAGGGGTATACGGGTACTACACCGGAGTACCAACGGGGGTACCGGTACTACTCCGGAGTACCGACGGGGGTATACGGGTACTACCTCGGAGCACCGGGCGCCGTTACTGGTACTACACCAGAGCGTCGGGAAGGGACACCAGGCCTACCTTAGAGCTTCAGAGAAGGATACCGGGCCTACCCTGGAGGGTCAAGATGGGAGGCTGAGATCTAACACCGCGCGCCCGTTGGAACAACACTTAGAACTCCGGTGCATTACAAAGGGTTCTGCCACGGGCCCATAGTGCTGGTGTGGGAACGGGTTCTATCCCGGAACGTCGCCTATGGACACCAGGCCTACCGCCGAGGGTCAGGTAGGAAGGCTGGTTCTCAACCCGCGTGCTTGTAGGCAGAGCAGGTGTACCCCGGAGTACCGACGGGGGTATACAGGTACTACACCGGAGTACCAACGGGGGTACCGGTACTACTCCGGAGTACCGACGGGGGTATACGGGTACTACCTCGGAGCACCGGGCGGGGTTAATGGTACTACACCGGAGTACCAACGGGGGTACCGGTACTACTCTGGAGTACTGACGGGGGTACCCTGGCATTGCGCCGGAGCACTGGGCGGAACTAATGGTACTACACCAGAGCGTCGGGAAGGGAAGCCAGGCCTACCCCGGAGCATCAGGTCGGGATACCGGGCCTACCCTGGAGGGTCAGGAAGGGGGGCCGGGATCTAGCACCGCGTGCCTGTTGGGACAACAGTTAGAACTCTGGCGCATCACAAAGGGTTCTGCCACGGGCCCATAGTACTGGTGTGGGAACGGGTTCTATCCCGGAACGTCGCCTATGGACACCGGGCCTACCGCCGAGGGTCAGGTAGGAAGGCTGGTTTTCAACCCGCGTGCTTGTAGGCACAGCAGGTGTACCCCGGAGTACCGACGGGGGTATACGGGTACTACACCGGAGTACCAACGGGGGTACCGGAACTACTCCGGAGTACCGACGGGGGTATATGGGTACTACCTCGGAGCACCGGGCGGGGTTACTGGTAATACACCGGAGTACCAACGGGGGTACCGGTACTACTCTGGAGTACTGACGGGGGTACCCTGGCATTGCGCCGGAGCACAGGGCGGAATTAATGATACTACACCAGAGCGTCGGGAAGGGACGCCAGGCCTACACCGGAGCATCAGGTCGGGATACCGGGCCTACCCTGGAGGGTCAGGATGGGGGGCTGGGATCTAACACCGCGTGCCATTTGGGACAACAGTTTGAACTCCGGCGCATCACAAATCTTTCTGCCACTGGCCCATAGTACTGGTGTGAGAGCGGGTTCTATCCCAGAACGTCGCCTAGCGACACCGGGCCTAACGCAAAGGGTCAGGTAGCAAGGGTGTGTCCAAACCCGCGCTCCCGTAGGGACAGCAGGTGTACCCCGGAGTACCGACGGGGGTATACGGGTGCTACACCGGAGTACCAATGGGGGTACCGGTACTACTCTGGAGTACTGACGGCGGTACCCTGGCATTGCGCCGGAGCACCGGGCGGAATTAATGGTACCACACCAGAGCATCGGGAAGGGAAGCCAGGCCTACCACGGAGCATCAGGTCGGGATACCGGGCCTACCCTGGAGGGTCAGGATGGGGGGCCGGGATCTAACACCGCGTGCCTGTTGGGACAACAGTTAGAACTCCGGCGCATCACAAAGGGTTCTGCCACGGGCCCATAGTACTGCTGTGGGAACATGTTCTAACCCGGAACATCGCCTATGGACACCGGGCCTAACGCGAAGGGTCAAGTAGGAAGGGTGGGTCTGAACCCGCGCGCCCGTAGGCACAGCAGGTGTACCCCGGAGTACCGACGGGGGTATGCGGGTGCTACACCGGAGTACCAACGGGGGTACGGGTACTACTCCGCAGTACCGACGGGGGTATACGGGTACTACCTCGGAGCACCGGGCGGGGTTACTGGTACTACACCAGAGTACCAACGGGGGTACCGGTACTACTCTGGAGTACTGACGGGGGTACCCTGGCATTGCGCCGGAGCACCGGGCGGAATTAATGGTACTACACCAGAGCGTCGGGAAGGGACGCCAGGCCTACACCGGAGCATCAGGTCGGGATACCGGGCCTACCCTGGAGGGTCAATATGGGAGGCTGAGATCTAACACCGCGCGCCCGTTGGAACAACAGTTAGAACTCCGGTGCATCACAAAGGGTTCTGCCATGGGCCCATAGTACTGCTGTGGGAACGGGTTCTATCCCGGAACGTCGCCTATGGACACCGGGCCTACAGCCGAGGGTCAAGTAGGAAGTCTGGTTCTCAACCCGCGTGCTTGTAGGCACAGCAGGTGTACCCCAGAGTACCAACGATGGTATACGGGTACTACCTCGAAGTACCGGGCGGGGGTACCGGTACTACCCCGCAGTACTGACGGGGGAACCCTTGCATTACGCTGGAGTACCGGGCGTGGTTACCGGTACTACACCAGAGCGTCGGGAAGGGACACCAGGCCTACCCTAGAGCTTCAGAGAAGGATACTGGGCCTAGCCTGGAGGGTCAAGATGGGAGGCTGAGATCTAACACCGCGCGCCCGTTGGAACAACAGTTAGAACTCCGGTGCATCACAAAGGGTTCTGCCACTGGCCCATAGTACTGTTGTGGGAACATGTTGTAACCCGGAACATCGCCTATGGACACCGGGCCTAACGCGAAGGGTCAAGTAGGAAGGGTGGGTCTAAACCCGCACGCCCGTAGGGACAGCAGGTGTACCCCGGAGTACCGACAGGGGTATACGGGTACTACACCGGAGTACCAACGGGGGTACCGTTACTACCCTGGAGTACCGACGGGGGTATATGGGTACTACCCTGGAGCACCGGGCGGCGTTACGGGTACTACACCAGAGCGTCGGGAAGGGACGCCAGGCCTACACCGCAGCATCAGGTCGGGATACCGGGCCTACCCTGGAGGGTCAGGATGGGAGGCTGAGATCTAACACCACGTGCCGTTTGGGACAACAGTTAGAACTCCGGCGCATCACAAAGGGTTCTGCCACGGGCCCATAGTACTGCTGTGGGAGCGGGTTCTATCCCAGAACATCGCCTAGCGACACCGGGCCTTACGCAAAGGGTCAGGTAGCAAGGGTGTGTCCAAACCCGTGCGCCCGTAGGGACAGCAGGTGTACCCCGGAGTACCGACGGGGGTATACGGGTGCTACACCGGAGTACCAACGGGGGTACCGATACTACTCTGGAGTACTGACGGGGGTACCCTGGCATTGCGCCGGAGCACCGGGCGGAATTAATGGTACCACACCAGAGCATCGGGAAGGGACGCCAGGCCTACCCCGGAGCATCCGGTCGGGATACCGGGCCTACCCTGGAGGGTCAGGATGGGGGGCCGGGATCTAACACCGCGTGCCTGTTGGGACAACAGTTAGAACTCCGGCGCATCACAAAGGGTTCTGCCACGGGCCCATAGTACTGGTGTGGGAACGGGTTCTATCCCGGAACGTCGCCTATGGACACCGGGCCTACCGCCGAGGGTCAGGTAGGAAGGCTGGTTTTCAACCCGCGTGCTTGTAGGCACAGCAGGTGTACCCCGGAGTACCGACGGGGGTATACGGGTACTACACCGGAGTACCAACGGGGGTACCGGAACTACTCCGGAGTACCGACGGGGGTATACGGGTACTACCTCGGAGCACCGGGCGGGGTTACTGGTACTACACCGGAGTACCAACGGGGGTACCGGTACTACTCTGGAGTACTGACGGGGGTACCCTGGCATTGCGCCGGAGCACCGGGCGGAATTAATGGTACTACACCAGAGCGTCGGGAAGGGACGCCAGGCCTACCCCGGAGCATCAGGTCGGGATACCGGGCCTACCCTGGAGGGTCAGGATGGGGGGCCGGGATCTAACACCGCGCGCCCGTTGGGACAACAGTTAGAACTCCGGCGCATCACAAAGGGTTCTGCCACGGGCCCATAGTACTGGTGTGGGAACGGGTTCTATCCCGGAACATCGCCTATGGACACCGGGCCTAACGCGAAGGGTCAAGTAGGAAGGGTGGGTCTAAACCCGCGCGCCCGTAGGGACAGCAGGTGTACCCCGGAGTACCGACGGGGGTATACGGGTACTACACCGGAGTACCAATGGGGGTACCGGTACTACCCTGGAGTACCGACAGGGGTATTTGGGTACTACCCTGGAGCACCGGGCGGGGTTACGGGTACTACACCAGAGCGTCGGGAAGGGACGCCAGGCCTACACCGGAGCATCAGGTCGGGATACCGGGCTTACCCTGGAGGGTCAGGATGGGAGGCTGAGATCTAACACCACGTGCCGTTTGGGACAACAGTATGAACTCCGGCGCATCACAAAGCTTTCTGCCACTGGCCCATAGTACTTCTGTGGGAGCGGGTTCTATCCCAGAACGTCGCCTAGCGACACCGGGCCTAACGCAAAGGGTCAGGTAGCAAGGGTGTGTCCAAACCCGCGCGCCCGTAGGGACAGCAGGTGTACCCCGGAGTACCGACAGGGGTATACGGGTGCTACACCGGAGTACCAACGGGGGTACCGGTACTACTCTGGAGTACTGACGGGGGTACCCTGGCATTGCGCCGGAGCACTGGGCGGAACTAATGGTACTACACCAGAGCGTCGGGAAGGGAAGCCAGGCCTACCCCGGAGCATCAGGTCGGGATACCGGGCCTACCCTGGAGGGTCAGGAAGGGGGGCCGGGATCTAACACCGCGTGCCTGTTGGGACAACAGTTAGAACTCTGGCGCATCACAAAGAGTTCTGCCACGGGCCCATAGTACTGGTGTGGGAACGGGTTCTATCCCGGAACGTCGCCTATGGACACCGGGCCTACCGCCGAGGGTCAGGTAGGAAGGCTGGTTTTCAACCCGCGTGCTTGTAGGCACAGCAGGTGTACCCCGGAGTACCGACGGGGGTATACGGGTACTACACCGGAGTACCAACGGGGGTACCGGAACTACTCCGGAGTACCGACGGGGGTATACGGGTACTACCTCGGAGCACCGGGCGGGGTTACTGGTACTACACCGGAGTACCAACGGGGGTACCGGTACTACTCTGGAGTACTGACGGGGGTACCCTGGCATTGCGCCGGAGCACCGGGCGGAATTAATGGTACTACACCAGAGCGTCGGGAAGGGACGCCAGGCCTACCCCGGAGCATCAGGTCGGGATACCGGGCCTACCCTGGAGGGTCAGGATGGGGGGCCGGGATCTAACACCGCGCGCCCGTTGGGACAACAGTTAGAACTCCGGCGCATCACAAAGGGTTCTGCCACGGGCCCATAGTACTGGTGTGGGAACGGGTTCTATCCCGGAACATCGCCTATGGACACCGGGCCTAACGCGAAGGGTCACGTAGGAAGGGTGGGTCTAAACCCGCGCGCCCGTAGGGACAGCAGGTGTACCCCGGAGTACCGACGGGGGTATACGGGTACTACACCGGAGTACCAATGGGGGTACCGGTACTACCCTGGAGTACCGACAGGGGTATTTGGGTACTACCCTGGAGCACCGGGCGGGGTTACGGGTACTACACCAGAGCGTCGGGAAGGGACGCCAGGCCTACACCGGAGCATCAGGTCGGGATACCGGGCTTACCCTGGAGGGTCAGGATGGGAGGCTGAGATCTAACACCACGTGCCGTTTGGGACAACAGTATGAACTCCGGCGCATCACAAAGCTTTCTGCCACTGGCCCATAGTACTTCTGTGGGAGCGGGTTCTATCCCAGAACGTCGCCTAGCGACACCGGGCCTAACGCAAAGGGTCAGGTAGCAAGGGTGTGTCCAAACCCGCGCGCCCGTAGGGACAGCAGGTGTACCCCGGAGTACCGACAGGGGTATACGGGTGCTACACCGGAGTACCAACGGGGGTACCGGTACTACTCTGGAGTACTGACGGGGGTACCCTGGCATTGCGCCGGAGCACTGGGCGGAACTAATGGTACTACACCAGAGCGTCGGGAAGGGAAGCCAGGCCTACCCCGGAGCATCAGGTCGGGATACCGGGCCTACCCTGGAGGGTCAGGAAGGGGGGCCGGGATCTAACACCGCGTGCCTGTTGGGACAACAGTTAGAACTCTGGCGCATCACAAAGAGTTCTGCCACGGGCCCATAGTACTGGTGTGGGAACGGGTTCTATCCCGGAACGTCGCCTATGGACACCGGGCCTACCGCCGAGGGTCAGGTAGGAAGGCTGGTTTTCAACCCGCGTGCTTGTAGGCACAGCAGGTGTACCCCGGA
Source organism: Buteo buteo (assembly GCF_964188355.1). Lineage (NCBI taxonomy): Eukaryota > Metazoa > Chordata > Aves > Accipitriformes > Accipitridae > Buteo > Buteo buteo. The sequence goes on along the minus strand of NW_027439227.1, from coordinate 346,800 downwards.
GTACCGACGGGGGTATACGGGTACTACACCGGAGTACCAACGGGGGTACCGGAACTACTCCGGAGTACCGACGGGGGTATACGGGTACTACCTCGGAGCACCGGGCGGGGTTACTGGTACTACACCGGAGTACCAACGGGGGTACCGGTACTACTCTGGAGTACTGACGGGGGTACCCTGGCATTGCGCCGGAGCACCGGGCGGAATTAATGGTACTACACCAGAGCGTCGGGAAGGGACGCCAGGCCTACCCCGGAGCATCAGGTCGGGATACCGGGCCTACCCTGGAGGGTCAGGATGGGGGGCCGGGATCTAACACCGCGCGCCCGTTGGGACAACAGTTAGAACTCCGGCGCATCACAAAGGGTTCTGCCACGGGCCCATAGTACTGGTGTGGGAACGGGTTCTATCCCGGAACATCGCCTATGGACACCGGGCCTAACGCGAAGGGTCAAGTAGGAAGGGTGGGTCTAAACCCGCGCGCCCGTAGGGACAGCAGGTGTACCCCGGAGTACCGACGGGGGTATACGGGTACTACACCGGAGTACCAATGGGGGTACCGGTACTACCCTGGAGTACCGACAGGGGTATTTGGGTACTACCCTGGAGCACCGGGCGGGGTTACGGGTACTACACCAGAGCGTCGGGAAGGGACGCCAGGCCTACACCGGAGCATCAGGTCGGGATACCGGGCTTACCCTGGAGGGTCAGGATGGGAGGCTGAGATCTAACACCACGTGCCGTTTGGGACAACAGTATGAACTCCGGCGCATCACAAAGCTTTCTGCCACTGGCCCATAGTACTGCTGTGGGAGCGGGTTCTATCCCAGAACGTCGCCTAGCGACACCGGGCCTAACGCAAAGGGTCAGGTAGCAAGGGTGTGTCCAAACCCGCGCGCCCGTAGGGACAGCAGGTGTACCCCGGAGTACCGACAGGGGTATACGGGTGCTACACCGGAGTACCAACGGGGGTACCGGTACTACTCTGGAGTACTGACGGGGGTACCCTGGCATTGCGCCGGAGCACTGGGCGGAACTAATGGTACTACACCAGAGCGTCGGGAAGGGAAGCCAGGCCTACCCCGGAGCATCAGGTCGGGATACCGGGCCTACCCTGGAGGGTCAGGAAGGGGGGCCGGGATCTAACACCGCGTGCCTGTTGGGACAACAGTTAGAACTCTGGCGCATCACAAAGAGTTCTGCCACGGGCCCATAGTACTGGTGTGGGAACGGGTTCTATCCCGGAACGTCGCCTATGGACACCGGGCCTACCGCCGAGGGTCAGGTAGGAAGGCTGGTTTTCAACCCGCGTGCTTGTAGGCACAGCAGGTGTACCCCGGAGTACCGACGGGGGTATACGGGTACTACACCGGAGTACCAACGGGGGTACCGGAACTACTCCGGAGTACCGACGGGGGTATACGGGTACTACCTCGGAGCACCGGGCGGGGTTACTGGTACTACACCAGAGCGTCGGGAAGGGACAGCAGGCCTACCCTAGAGCTTCAGATAAGGATACTGGGCCTACCCTGGAGGGTCAAGATGGGAGGCTGAGATCTAACACCGCGCGCCCGTTGGAACAACAGTTAGAACTCCGGTGCATCACAAAGGGTTCTGCCACTGGCCCATAGTACTGTTGTGGGAACATGTTCTAACCCGGAACATCGCCTATGGACACCGGGCCTAACGCGAAGGGTCAAGTAGGAAGGGTGGGTCTAAACCCGCGCGCCCGTAGGCACAGCAGGTGTACCCCGGAGTACCGACAGGGGTATGCGGGTGCTACACCGGAGTACCAACAGGGGTACCGGTACTACTCCGCAGTACCGACGGGGGTATACGGGTACTACCTCGGAGCACCGGGCGGGGTTACTGGTACTACACCGGAGTACCAACGGGGGTATCTGTACTACTCTGGAGTACTGACGGGGGTACCCTGGCATTGCGCCGGAGCACCGGGCGGAATTAATGGTACTACACCAGAGCGTCGGGAAGGGACGCCAGGCCTACCCCGGAGCATCAGGTCGGGATACCGGGCCTACCCTGGAGGGTCAGGATGGGGGGCCGGGATCTAACACCGCGCGCCCGTTGGGACAACAGTTAGAACTCCGGCGCATCACAAAGGGTTCTGCCACGGGCCCATAGTACTGGTGTGGGAACGGGTTCTATCCCGGAACGTCGCCTAGCGACACCGGGCCTAACGCAAAGGGTCAGGTAGCAAGGGTGTGTCCAAACCCGCGCGCCCGTAGGGACAGCAGGTGTACCCCGGAGTACCGACAGGGGTATACGGGTACTACACCGGAGTACCAATGGGGGTACCGGTACTACCCTGGAGTACCGACAAGGGTATATGGGTACTACCCTGGAGCACCGGGCGGGGTTACGGGTACTACACCAGAGCGTCGGGAAGGGACGCCAGGCCTACACCGGAGCATCAGGTCGGGATACCGGGCCTACCCTGGAGGGTCAGGATGGGGGGCTGGGATCTAACACCGCGTGCCGTTTGGGACAACAGTTTGAACTCCGGCGCATCACAAATCTTTCTGCCACTGGCCCATAGTACTGGTGTGAGAGCGGGTTCTATCCCAGAACGTCGCCTAGCGACACCGGGCCTAACGCAAAGGGTCAGGTAGCAAGGGTGTGTCCAAACCCGCGCTCCCGTAGGGACAGCAGGTGTACCCCGGAGTACCGACGGGGGTATACGGGTGCTACACCGGAGTACCAATGGGGGTACCGGTACTACTCTGGAGTACTGACGGGGGTACCCTGGCATTGCGCCGGAGCACCGGGCGGAATTAATGGTACCACACCAGAGCATCGGGAAGGGAAGCCAGGCCTACTACGGAGCATCAGGTCGGGATACCGGGCCTACCCTGGAGGGTCAGGATGGGGGGCCGGGATCTAACACCGCGTGCCTGTTGGGACAACATTTAGAACTCCGGCGCATCACAAAGGGTTCTGCCACGGGCCCATAGTACTGCTGTGGGAACATGTTCTAACCCGGAACATCGCCTATGGACACCGGGCCTAACGCGAAGGGTCAAGTAGGAAGGGTGGGTCTGAACCCGCGCGCCCGTAGGCACAGCAGGTGTACCCCGGAGTACCGACAGGGGTATACGGGTACTACACCGGAGTACCAACGGGGGTACCGGTACTACTCCGGAGTACCGACGGGGGTATACAGGTACTACCTCGGAGCACCGGGCGCCGTTACTGGTACTACACCAGAGCGTCGGGAAGGGACACCAGGCCTACCTTAGAGCTTCAGAGAAGGATACCGGGCCTACCCTGGAGGGTCAAGATGGGAGGCTGAGATCTAACACCGCGCGCCCGTTGGAACAACACTTAGAACTGCGGTGCATTACAAAGGGTTCTGCCACGGGCCCATAGTGCTGGTGTGGGAACGGGTTCTATCCCGGAACGTCGCCTATGGACACCAGGCCTACCGCCGAGGGTCAGGTAGGAAGGCTGGTTCTCAACCCGCGTGCTTGTAGGCAGAGCAGGTGTACCCCGGAGTACCGACGGGGGTATACAGGTACTACACCGGAGTACCAACGGGGGTACCGGTACTACTCCGGAGTACCGACGGGGGTATACGGGTACTACCTCGGAGCACCGGGCGGGGTTAATGGTACTACACCGGAGTACCAACGGGGGTACCGGTACTACTCTGGAGTACTGACGGGGGTACCCTGGCATTGCGCCGGAGCACTGGGCGGAACTAATGGTACTACACCAGAGCGTCGGGAAGGGAAGCCAGGCCTACCCCGGAGCATCAGGTCGGGATACCGGGCCTACCCTGGAGGGTCAGGAAGGGGGGCCGGGATCTAACACCGCGTGCCTGTTGGGACAACAGTTAGAACTCTGGCGCATCACAAAGGGTTCTGCCACGGGCCCATAGTACTGGTGTGGGAACGGGTTCTATCCCGGAACGTCGCCTATGGACACCGGGCCTACCGCCGAGGGTCAGGTAGGAAGGCTGGTTTTCAACCCGCGTGCTTGTAGGCACAGCAGGTGTACCCCGGAGTACCGACGGGGGTATACGGGTACTAAACCGGAGTACCAACGGGGGTACCGGAACTACTCCGGAGTACCGACGGGGGTATATGGGTACTACCTCGGAGCACCGGGCGGGGTTACAGGTAATACACCGGAGTACCAACGGGGGTACCGGTACTACTCCGGAGTACCGACGGGGGTATACGGGTACTACCTCGGAGCACCGGGCGGGGTTACTGGTACTACACCAGAGTACCAACGGGGGTACCGGTACTACTCTGGAGTACTGACGGGGGTACCCTGGCATTGCGCCGGAGCACCGGGCGGAATTAATGGTACTACACCAGAGCGTCGGGAAGGGACGCCAGGCCTACACCGGAGCATCAGGTCGGGATACCGGGCCTACCCTGGAGGGTCAATATGGGAGGCTGAGATCTAACACCGCGCGCCCATTGGAACAACAGTTAGAACTCCGGTGCATCACAAAGGGTTCTGCCATGGGCCCATAGTACTGCTGTGGGAACGGGTTCTATCCCGGAACGTCGCCTATGGACACCGGGCCTACAGCCGAGGGTCAAGTAGGAAGTCTGGTTCTCAACCCGCGTGCTTGTAGGCACAGCAGGTGTACCCCAGAGTACCAACGATGGTATACGGGTACTACCTCGAAGTACCGGGCGGGGGTACCGGTACTACCCCGCAGTACTGACGGGGGAAATCTTGCATTACGCTGGAGTACCGGGCGTGGTTACCGGTACTACACCAGAGCGTCGGGAAGGGACACCAGGCCTACCCTAGAGCTTCAGAGAAGGATACTGGGCCTAGCCTGGAGGGTCAAGATGGGAGGCTGAGATCTAACACCGCGCGCCCGTTGGAACAACAGTTAGAACTCCGGTGCATCACAAAGGGTTCTGCCACTGGCCCATAGTACTGTTGTGGGAACATGTTGTAACCCGGAACATCGCCTATGGACACCGGGCCTAACGCGAAGGGTCAAGTAGGAAGGGTGGGTCTAAACCCGCGCGCCCGTAGGGACAGCAGGTGTACCCCGGAGTACCGACAGGGGTATACGGGTACTACACCGGAGTACCAACGGGGGTACCGTTACTACCCTGGAGTACCGACGGGGGTATATGGGTACTACCCTGGAGCACCGGGCGGCGTTACGGGTACTACACCAGAGCATCGGGAAGGGACGCCAGGCCTAACCTAGAGCTTCAGAGAAGTATACCGGGCCTACCCTGGAGGGTCAGGATGGGAGGCTGAGATCTAACACCACGTGCCGTTTGGGACAACAGTTAGAACTCCGGCGCATCACAAAGGGTTCTGCCACGGGCCCATAGTACTGCTGTGGGAGCGGGTTCTATCCCAGAACATCGCCTAGCGACACCGGGCCTTACGCAAAGGGTCAGGTAGCAAGGGTGTGTCCAAACCCGCGCGCCCGTAGGGACAGCAGGTGTACCCCGGAGTACCGACGGGGGTATACGGGTGCTACACCGGAGTACCAATGGGGGTACCGATACTACTCTGGAGTACTGACGGGGGTACCCTGGCATTGCGCCGGAGCACCGGGCGGAATTAATGGTACCACACCAGAGCATCGGGAAGGGACGCCAGGCCTACCCCGGAGCATCCGGTCGGGATACCGGGCCTACCCTGGAGGGTCAGGATGGGGGGCCGGGATCTAACACCGCGTGCCTGTTGGGACAACAGTTAGAACTCCGGCGCATCACAAAGGGTTCTGTCACGGGCCCATAGTACTGGTGTGGGAACGGGTTCTATCCCGGAACGTCGCCTATGGACACCGGGCCTACCGCCGAGGGTCAGGTAGGAAGGCTGGTTTTCAACCCGCGTGCTTGTAGGCACAGCAGGTGTACCCCGGAGTACCGACGGGGGTATACGGGTACTACACCGGAGTACCAACGGGGGTACCGGAACTACTCCGGAGTACCGACGGGGGTATACGGGTACTACCTCGGAGCACCGGGCGGGGTTACTGGTACTACACCGGAGTACCAACGGGGGTACCGGTACTACTCTGGAGTACTGACGGGGGTACCCTGGCATTGCGCCGGAGCACCGGGCGGAATTAATGGTACTACACCAGAGCGTCGGGAAGGGACGCCAGGCCTACCCCGGAGCATCAGGTCGGGATACCGGGCCTACCCTGGAGGGTCAGGATGGGGGGCCGGGATCTAACACCGCGCGCCCGTTGGGACAACAGTTAGAACTCCGGCGCATCACAAAGGGTTCTGCCACGGGCCCATAGTACTGGTGTGGGAACGGGTTCTATCCCGGAACATCGCCTATGGACACCGGGCCTAACGCGAAGGGTCAAGTAGGAAGGGTGGGTCTAAACCCGCGCGCCCGTAGGGACAGCAGGTGTACCCCGGAGTACCGACGGGGGTATACGGGTACTACACCGGAGTACCAATGGGGGTACCGGAACTACTCCGGAGTACCGACGGGGGTATACGGGTACTACCTCGGAGCACCGGGCGGGGTTACTGGTACTACACCAGAGCGTCGGGAAGGGACAGCAGGCCTACCCTAGAGCTTCAGATAAGGATACTGGGCCTACCCTGGAGGGTCAAGATGGGAGGCTGAGATCTAACACCGCGCGCCCGTTGGAACAACAGTTAGAACTCCGGTGCATCACAAAAGGTTCTGCCACTGGCCCATAGTACTGTTGTGGGAACATGTTCTAAGCCGGAACATCGCCTATGGACACCGGGCCTAACGCGAAGGGTCAAGTAGGAAGGGTGGGTCTAAACCCGCGCGCCCGTAGGGACAGCATGTGTACCCCGGAGTACCGACAGGGGTATACGGGTACTACACCGGAGTACCAATGGGGGTACCGGTACTACCCTGGAGTACCGACGGGGGTATATGGGTACTACCCTGGAGCACCGGGCGGGGTTACGGGTACTACACCAGAGCGTCGGGAAGGGACGCCAGGCCTACACCGGAGCATCAGGTCGGGATACCGGGCCTACCCTGGAGGGTCAGGATGGGGGGCTGGGATCTAACACCGCGTGCCGTTTGGGACAACAGTTTGAACTCCGGCGCATCACAAATCTTTCTGCCACTGGCCCATAGTACTGGTGTGAGAGCGGGTTCTATCCCAGAACGTCGCCTAGCGACACCGGGCCTAACGCAAAGGGTCAGGTAGCAAGGGTGTGTCCAAACCCGCGCTCCCGTAGGGACAGCAGGTGTACCCCGGAGTACCGACGGGGGTATACGGGTGCTACACCGGAGTACCAATGGGGGTACCGGTACTACTCTGGAGTACTGACGGGGGTACCCTGGCATTGCGCCGGAGCACCGGGCGGAATTAATGGTACCACACCAGAGCATCGGGAAGGGAAGCCAGGCCTACCACGGAGCATCAGGTCGGGATACCGGGCCTACCCTGGAGGGTCAGGATGGGGGGCCGGGATCTAACACCGCGTGCCTGTTGGGACAACAGTTAGAACTCCGGCGCATCACAAAGGGTTCTGCCACGGGCCCATAGTACTGCTGTGGGAACATGTTCTAACCCGGAACATCGCCTATGGACACCGGGCCTAACGCGAAGGGTCAAGTAGGAAGGGTGGGTCTGAACCCGCGCGCCCGTAGGCACAGCAGGTGTACCCCGGAGTACCGACAGGGGTATACGGGTACTACACCGGAGTACCAACGGGGGTACCGGTACTACTCCGGAGTACCGACGGGGGTATACGGGTACTACCTCGGAGCACCGGGCGCCGTTACTGGTACTACACCAGAGCGTCGGGAAGGGACACCAGGCCTACCTTAGAGCTTCAGAGAAGGATACCGGGCCTACCCTGGAGGGTCAAGATGGGAGGCTGAGATCTAACACCGCGCGCCCGTTGGAACAACACTTAGAACTCCGGTGCATTACAAAGGGTTCTGCCACGGGCCCATAGTGCTGGTGTGGGAACGGGTTCTATCCCGGAACGTCGCCTATGGACACCAGGCCTACCGCCGAGGGTCAGGTAGGAAGGCTGGTTCTCAACCCGCGTGCTTGTAGGCAGAGCAGGTGTACCCCGGAGTACCGACGGGGGTATACAGGTACTACACCGGAGTACCAACGGGGGTACCGGTACTACTCCGGAGTACCGACGGGGGTATACGGGTACTACCTCGGAGCACCGGGCGGGGTTAATGGTACTACACCGGAGTACCAACGGGGGTACCGGTACTACTCTGGAGTACTGACGGGGGTACCCTGGCATTGCGCCGGAGCACTGGGCGGAACTAATGGTACTACACCAGAGCGTCGGGAAGGGAAGCCAGGCCTACCCCGGAGCATCAGGTCGGGATACCGGGCCTACCCTGGAGGGTCAGGAAGGGGGGCCGGGATCTAACACCGCGTGCCTGTTGGGACAACAGTTAGAACTCCGGCGCATCACAAAGGGTTCTGCCACGGGCCCATAGTACTGCTGTGGGAACATGTTCTAACCCGGAACATCGCCTATGGACACCGGGCCTAACGCGAAGGGTCAAGTAGGAAGGGTGGGTCTGAACCCGCGCGCCCGTAGGCACAGCAGGTGTACCCCGGAGTACCGACAGGGGTATACGGGTACTACACCGGAGTACCAACGGGGGTACCGGTACTACTCCGGAGTACCGACGGGGGTATACGGGTACTACCTCGGAGCACCGGGCGGGGTTACTGGTACTACACCAGAGTACCAACGGGGGTACCGGTACTACTCTGGAGTACTGACGGGGGTACCCTGGCATTGCGCCGGAGCACCGGGCGGAATTAATGGTACTACACCAGAGCGTCGGGAAGGGACGCCAGGCCTACACCGGAGCATCAGGTCGGGATACCGGGCCTACCCTGGAGGGTCAATATGGGAGGCTGAGATCTAACACCGCGCGCCCATTGGAACAACAGTTAGAACTCCGGTGCATCACAAAGGGTTCTGCCATGGGCCCATAGTACTGCTGTGGGAACGGGTTCTATCCCGGAACGTCGCCTATGGACACCGGGCCTACAGCCGAGGGTCAAGTAGGAAGTCTGGTTCTCAACCCGCGTGCTTGTAGGCACAGCAGGTGTACCCCAGAGTACCAACGATGGTATACGGGTACTACCTCGAAGTACCGGGCGGGGGTACCGGTACTACCCCGCAGTACTGACGGGGGAACCCTTGCATTACGCTGGAGTACAGGGCGTGGTTACCGGTACTACACCAGAGCGTCGGGAAGGGACACCAGGCCTACCCTAGAGCTTCAGAGAAGGATACTGGGCCTAGCCTGGAGGGTCAAGATGGGAGGCTGAGATCTAACACCGCGTGCCTGTTGGGACAACAGTTAGAACTCCGGCGCATCACAAAGGGTTCTGCCACGGGCCCATAGTACTGCTGTGGGAACATGTTCTAACCCGGAACATCGCCTATGGACACCGGGCCTAACGCGAAGGGTCAAGTAGGAAGGGTGGGTCTGAACCCGCGCGCCCGTAGGCACAGCAGGTGTACCCCGGAGTACCGACAGGGGTATACGGGTACTACACCGGAGTACCAACGGGGGTACCGGTACTACTCCGGAGTACCGACGGGGGTATACGGGTACTACCTCGGAGCACCGAGCGCCGTTACTGGTACTACACCAGAGCGTCGGGAAGGGACAGCAGGCCTACCCTAGAGCTTCAGATAAGGATACTGGGCCTACCCTGGAGGGTCAAGATGGGAGGCTGAGATCTAACACCACGTGCCGTTTGGGACAACAGTATGAACTCCAGCGCATCACAAAGCTTTCTGCCACTGGCCCATAGTACTTCTGTGGGAGCGGGTTCTATCCCAGAACGTCGCCTAGCGACACCGGGCCTAACGCAAAGGGTCAGGTAGCAAGGGTGTGTCCAAACCCGCGCGCCCGTAGGGACAGCAGGTGTACCCCGGAGTACCGACGGGGGTATACGGGTGCTACACCGGAGTACCAATGGGGGTACGGGTACTACTCTGGAGTACTGACGGGGGTACCCTGGCATTGCGCCGGAGCACTGGGCGGAACTAATGGTACTACACCAGAGCGTCGGGAAGGGAAGCCAGGCCTAGCCCGGAGCATCAGGTCGGGATACCGGGCCTACCCTGGAGGGTCAGGATGGGGGGCCGGGATCTAACACCGCGTGCCTGTTGGGACAACAGTTAGAACTCCGGCGCATCAGAAAGGGTTCTGACACGGGCCCATAGTACTGGTGTGGGAACGGGTTCTATCCCGGAACGTCACCTATGGACACCGGACCTACCGCCGAGGGTCAGGTAGGAAGGCTGGTTTTCAACCCGCGTGCTTGTAGGCCAGCAGGTGTACCCCGGAGTACCAACGGTGGTATGCGGGTACTACCTCGAAGTACCGGGCGGGGGTACCGGTACTACCCCGGAGTACTGATGGGGGAACCCTGGCATTACGCTGGAGTACCGGGCGTGGTTACCAGTACTACACCAGAGTGTCGGGAAGGGAAGCCAGGCCTACCCCGGAGCATCAGGTCGGGATACCAGGCCTACCCTGGAGGGTCAGGATGGGGGGCCGGGATCTAACACCACGTGCCTGTTGGGACAACAGTTAGAACTCCGGCGCATCACAAAGGGTTCTGCCACGGGCCCATAGTACTGGTGTGGGAACGGGTTCTATCCCGGAACATCGCCTATGGACACCGGGCCTACCGCCGAGGGTCAGGTAGGAAGGCTGGTTCTCAACCCGCGTGCTTGTAGGCACAGCAGGTGTACCCCGGAGTACCGACGGGGGTATACGGGTACTACACCGGAGTACCAACGGGGGTACCGGTACTACTCCGGAGTACCGACGGGGGTATACGGGTACTACCTCGGAGCACCGGGCGGGGTTACTGGTACTACACCAGAGCGTCGGGAAGAGACACCAGGCCTAACCTAGAGCTTCAGAGAAGTATACCGGGGCTACCCTGGAGGGTCAAGATGGGGGGCTGAGATCTAACACCGCGCGCCCGTTGGAACAACAGTTAGAACTCCGGTGCATCACAAAGCTTTCTGCCACTGGCCCATAGTACTGTTGTGGGAACATGTTCTAACCCGGAACATCGCCTATGGACACCGGGCCTAACGCGAAGGGTCAAGTAGGAAGGGTGGGTCTAAACCCGCGCGCCCGTAGGCACAGCAGGTGTACCCCGGAGTACCGACAGGGGTATACGGGTACTACACCGGAGTACCAACGGGGGTACCGGTACTACCCTGGAGTACCGACGGGGGTATATGGGTACTACCCTGGAGCACCGGGCGGGGTTACGGGTACTACACCAGAGCGTCGGGAAGGGACGCCAGGCCTACACCGGAGCATCAGGTCGGGATACCGGGCCTACCCTGGAGGGTCAGGATGGGGGGCCGGGATCTAACACCGCGTGCCTGATGGGACAACAGTTAGAACTCCGGCGCATCACAAAGGGTTCTGCCACGGGCCCATAGTACTGCTGTGGGAACGGGTTCTAACCCGGAACATCGCCTATGGACACCGGGCCTAACGCGAAGGGTCAAGTAGGAAGGGTGGGTCTGAACCCGCGCGCCCGTAGGCACAGCAGGTGTACCCCGGAGTACCGACAGGGGTATACGGGTACTACACCGGAGTACCAACGGGGGTACCGGTACTGCTCCGGAGTACCGACGGGGGTATACGGGTACTACCTCGGAGCACCGGGCGGGGTTACTGGTACTACACCAGAGCGTCGGGAAGGGACACCAGGCCTACCTTAGAGCTTCAGAGAAGGATACCGGGCCTACCCTGGAGGGTCAAGATGGGAGGCTGAAATCTAACACCGCGCGCCCGTTGGAACAACAGTTAGAACTCCGGTGCATCACAAAGGGTTCTGCCACTGGCCCATAGTACTGGTGTGGGAACATGTTCTAACCCGGAACATCGCCTATGGACACCGTGCCTAACGCCGACGGTCAAGTAGGAAGGGTGGGTCTAAACCCGCACGCCCGTAGGCACAGCAGGTGTACCCCGGAGTACCAACGGTGGTATACGGGTACTACCTCGAAGTACCGGGTGGGGGTACCGGTACTACCCCGGAGTACTGACGGGGGAACCCTGGCATTACGCTGGAGCACCGGGCGTGGTTACCGGTACTACACCAGAGCATCGGGAAGGGAAGCCAGGCCTACCCCGGAGCATCAGGTCGGGATACCGGGCCTACCCTGGAGGGTCAGGATGGGGGGCCGGGATCTAACACCGCGTGCCTGTTGGGACAACAGTTAGAACTCCGGCGCATCACAAAGGGTTCTGCCACGGGCCCATAGTACTGGTGTGGGAACGGGTTCTATCCCGGAACATCTCCTACGGACACCGGGCCTACCGCCGAGGGTCAGGTAGGAAGGCTGGTTCTCAACCCGCGTGCTTGTAGGCACAGCAGGTGTACCCCGGAGTATCAACGGTGGTATACGGGTACTACCTCGAAGTACCGGGCGGGGGTACCGGTACTACCCCGGAGTACTGACGGGGGAACCCTGGCATTACGCCGGAGTACCGGGCGGGGTTACGGGTACTACACCAGAGCGTCGGGAAGGGACGCCAGGCCTACTCCGGAGCATCAGGTCGGGATACCGGGCTTACCCTGGAGGGTCAGGATGGGAGGCTGAGATCTAACACCACGTGCCGTTTGGGACAACAGTATGAACTCCGGCGCATCACAAAGCTTTCTGCCACTGGCCCATAGTACTTCTGTGGGAGCGGGTTCTATCCCAGAACGTCGCCTAGCGACACCGGGCCTAACGCAAAGGGTCAGGTAGCAAGGGTGTGTCCAAACCCGCGCGCCCGTAGGGACAGCAGGTGTACCCCGGAGTACCGACGGGGGTATACGGGTGCTACACCGGAGTACCAATGGGGGTACCGGTACTACTCTGGAGTACTGACGGGGGTACCCTGGCATTGCGCCGGAGCACTGGGCGGAACTAATGGTACTACACCAGAGCGTCGGGAAGGGAAGCCAGGCCTACCCCGGAGCATCCGGTCGGGATACCGGGCCTACCCTGGAGGGTCAGGAAGGGGGGCCGGGATCTAACACCGCGTGCCTGTTGGGACAACAGTTAGAACTCTGGCGCATCACAAAGGGTTCTGCCACGGGCCCATAGTACTGGTGTGGGAACGGGTTCTATCCCGGAACGTCGCCTATGGACACCGGACCTACCGCCGAGGGTCAGGTAAGAAGGCTGGTTCTCAACCCGCGTGCTTGTAGGCCAGCAGGTGTACCCCGGAGTACCAACGGTGGTATGCGGGTACTACCTCGAAGTACCGGGCGGGGGTACCGATACTACCCCGGAGTACTGACGGGGGAAACCCTGGCATTACGCTGGAGGACCGGGCACGGTTACGGGTACTACACCAGAGCGTCGGGAAGGGACGCCAGGCCTACCCCGGAGCATCAGGTCGGGATACCGGGCCTACCCTGGAGGTTCAGGATGGGGGGCCGGGATCTAACACCGCGTGCCTGTTGGGACAACAGTTAGAACTCCGGCGCATCACAAAGGGTTCTGCCACGGGCCCATAGTACTGGTGTGGGAACGGGTTCTATCCCGGAACGTCGCCTATGGACACCGGGCCTAACGCGAAGGGTCAAGTAGGAAGGGTGGGTCTAAACCCGCGCGCCCGTAGGCACAGCAGGTGTACCCCGGAGTACCGACAGGGGTATACGGGTACTACACCGGAGTACCAACGGGGGTACCGGTACTACCCTGGAGTACCGACAGGGGTATATGGGTACTACCCTGGAGCACCGGGCGGGGTTACGGGTACTACACCAGAGCGTCGGGAAGGGACGCCAGGCCTACACCGGAGCATCAGGTCGGGATACCGGGCTTACCCTGGAGGGTCAGGATGGGAGGCTGAGATCTAACACCACGTGCCGTTTGGGACAACAGTATGAACTCCGGCGCATCACAAAGCTTTCTGCCACTGGCCCATAGTACTGCTGTGGGAGCGGGTTCTATCCCAGAACGTCGCCTAGCGACACCGGGCCTAACGCAAAGGGTCAGGTAGCAAGGGTGTGTCCAAACCCGCGCGCCCGTAGGGACAGCAGGTGTACCCCGGAGTACCGACGGGGGTATACGGGTGCTACACCGGAGTACCAATGGGGGTACGGGTACTACTCTGGAGTACTGACGGGGGTACCCTGGCATTGCGCCGGAGCACTGGGCGGAACTAATGGTACTACACCAGAGCGTCGGGAAGGGAAGCCAGGCCTAGCCCGGAGCATCAGGTCGGGATACCGGGCCTACCCTGGAGGGTCAGGATGGGGGGCCGGGATCTAACACCGCGTGCCTGTTGGGACAACAGTTAGAACTCCGGCGCATCAGAAAGGGTTCTGACACGGGCCCATAGTACTGGTGTGGGAACGGGTTCTATCCCGGAACGTCGCCTATGGACACCGGACCTACCGCCGAGGGTCAGGTAGGAAGGCTGGTTTTCAACCCGCGTGCTTGTAGGCCAGCAGGTGTACCCCGGAGTACCAACGGTGGTATGCGGGTACTACCTCGAAGTACCGGGCGGGGGTACCGGTACTACCCCGGAGTACTGATGGGGGAACCCTGGCATTACGCTGGAGTACCGGGCGTGGTTACCAGTACTACACCAGAGCGTCGGGAAGGGAAGCCAGGCCTACCCCGGAGCATCAGGTCGGGATACCAGGCCTACCCTGGAGGGTCAGGATGGGGGGCCGGGATCTAACACCACGTGCCTGTTGGGACAACAGTTAGAACTCCGGCGCATCACAAAGGGTTCTGCCACGGGCCCATAGTACTGGTGTGGGAACGGGTTCTATCCCGGAACATCGCCTATGGACACCGGGCCTACCGCCGAGGGTCAGGTAGGAAGGCTGGTTCTCAACCCGCGTGCTTGTAGGCACAGCAGGTGTACCCCGGAGTACCGACGGGGGTATACGGGTACTACACCGGAGTACCAACGGGGGTACCGGTACTACTCCGGAGTACCGACGGGGGTATACGGGTACTACCTCGGAGCACCGGGCGGGGTTACTGGTACTACACCAGAGCGTCGGGAAGAGACACCAGGCCTAACCTAGAGCTTCAGAGAAGGATACCGGGGCTACCCTGGAGGGTCAAGATGGGGGGCTGAGATCTAACACCGCGCGCCCGTTGGAACAACAGTTAGAACTCCGGTGCATCACAAAGCTTTCTGCCACTGGCCCATAGTACTGTTGTGGGAACATGTTCTAACCCGGAACATCGCCTATGGACACCGGGCCTAACGCGAAGGGTCAAGTAGGAAGGGTGGGTCTAAACCCGCGCGCCCGTAGGCACAGCAGGTGTACCCCGGAGTACCGACAGGGGTATACGGGTACTACACCGGAGTACCAACGGGGGTACCGGTACTACCCTGGAGTACCGACGGGGGTATATGGGTACTACCCTGGAGCACCGGGCGGGGTTACGGGTACTACACCAGAGCGTCGGGAAGGGACGCCAGGCCTACACCGGAGCATCAGGTCGGGATACCGGGCCTACCCTGGAGGGTCAGGATGGGGGGCCGGGATCTAACACCGCGTGCCTGATGGGACAACAGTTAGAACTCCGGCGCATCACAAAGGGTTCTGCCACGGGCCCATAGTACTGCTGTGGGAACATGTTCTAACCCGGAACATCGCCTATGGACACCGGGCCTAACGCGAAGGGTCAAGTAGGAAGGGTGGGTCTGAACCCGCGCGCCCGTAGGCACAGCAGGTGTACCCCGGAGTACCGACAGGGGTATACGGGTACTACACCGGAGTACCAACGGGGGTACCGGTACTGCTCCGGAGTACCGACGGGGGTATACGGGTACTACCTCGGAGCACCGGGCGGGGTTACTGGTACTACACCAGAGCGTCGGGAAGGGACACCAGGCCTACCTTAGAGCTTCAGAGAAGGATACCGGGCCTACCCTGGAGGGTCAAGATGGGAGGCTGAAATCTAACACCGCGCGCCCGTTGGAACAACAGTTAGAACTCCGGTGCATCACAAAGGGTTCTGCCACTGGCCCATAGTACTGGTGTGGGAACATGTTCTAACCCGGAACATCGCCTATGGACACCGTGCCTAACGCCGACGGTCAAGTAGGAAGGGTGGGTCTAAACCCGCACGCCCGTAGGCACAGCAGGTGTACCCCGGAGTACCAACGGTGGTATACGGGTACTACCTCGAAGTACCGGGTGGGGGTACCGGTACTACCCCGGAGTACTGACGGGGGAACCCTGGCATTACGCTGGAGCACCGGGCGTGGTTACCGGTACTACACCAGAGCATCGGGAAGGGAAGCCAGGCCTACCCCGGAGCATCAGGTCGGGATACCGGGCCTACCCTGGAGGGTCAGGATGGGGGGCCGGGATCTAACACCGCGTGCCTGTTGGGACAACAGTTAGAACTCCGGCGCATCACAAAGGGTTCTGCCACGGGCCCATAGTACTGGTGTGGGAACGGGTTCTATCCCGGAACATCTCCTACGGACACCGGGCCTACCGCCGAGGGTCAGGTAGGAAGGCTGGTTCTCAACCCGCGTGCTTGTAGGCACAGCAGGTGTACCCCGGAGTATCAACGGTGGTATACGGGTACTACCTCGAAGTACCGGGCGGGGGTACCGGTACTACCCCGGAGTACTGACGGGGGAACCCTGGCATTACGCCGGAGTACCGGGCGGGGTTACGGGTACTACACCAGAGCGTCGGGAAGGGACGCCAGGCCTACTCCGGAGCATCAGGTCGGGATACCGGGCTTACCCTGGAGGGTCAGGATGGGAGGCTGAGATCTAACACCACGTGCCGTTTGGGACAACAGTATGAACTCCGGCGCATCACAAAGCTTTCTGCCACTGGCCCATAGTACTTCTGTGGGAGCGGGTTCTATCCCAGAACGTCGCCTAGCGACACCGGGCCTAACGCAAAGGGTCAGGTAGCAAGGGTGTGTCCAAACCCGCGCGCCCGTAGGGACAGCAGGTGTACCCCGGAGTACCGACGGGGGTATACGGGTGCTACACCGGAGTACCAATGGGGGTACCGGTACTACTCTGGAGTACTGACGGGGGTACCCTGGCATTGCGCCGGAGCACTGGGCGGAACTAATGGTACTACACCAGAGCGTCGGGAAGGGAAGCCAGGCCTACCCCGGAGCATCCGGTCGGGATACCGGGCCTACCCTGGAGGGTCAGGAAGGGGGGCCGGGATCTAACACCGCGTGCCTGTTGGGACAACAGTTAGAACTCTGGCGCATCACAAAGGGTTCTGCCACGGGCCCATAGTACTGGTGTGGGAACGGGTTCTATCCCGGAACGTCGCCTATGGACACCGGACCTACCGCCGAGGGTCAGGTAGGAAGGCTGGTTCTCAACCCGCGTGCTTGTAGGCCAGCAGGTGTACCCCGGAGTACCAACGGTGGTATGCGGGTACTACCTCGAAGTACCGGGCGGGGGTACCGATACTACCCCGGAGTACTGACGGGGGAAACCCTGGCATTACGCTGGAGGACCGGGCACGGTTACGGGTACTACACCAGAGCGTCGGGAAGGGACGCCAGGCCTACCCCGGAGCATCAGGTCGGGATACCGGGCCTACCCTGGAGGTTCAGGATGGGGGGCCGGGATCTAACACCGCGTGCCTGTTGGGACAACAGTTAGAACTCCGGCGCATCACAAAGGGTTCTGCCACGGGCCCATAGTACTGGTGTGGGAACGGGTTCTATCCCGGAACGTCGCCTATGGACACCGGGCCTAACGCGAAGGGTCAAGTAGGAAGGGTGGGTCTAAACCCGCGCGCCCGTAGGCACAGCAGGTGTACCCCGGAGTACCGACAGGGGTATACGGGTACTACACCGGAGTACCAACGGGGGTACCGGTACTACCCTGGAGTACCGACAGGGGTATATGGGTACTACCC
The DNA here is from genome assembly GCF_964188355.1 of Buteo buteo. NCBI lineage: Eukaryota > Metazoa > Chordata > Aves > Accipitriformes > Accipitridae > Buteo > Buteo buteo. The sequence goes on along the minus strand of NW_027439227.1, from coordinate 328,916 downwards.
TGGAGCACCGGGCGGGGTTACGGGTACTACACCAGAGCGTCGGGAAGGGACGCCAGGCCTACACCGGAGCATCAGGTCGGGATACCGGGCTTACCCTGGAGGGTCAGGATGGGAGGCTGAGATCTAACACCACGTGCCGTTTGGGACAACAGTATGAACTCCGGCGCATCACAAAGCTTTCTGCCACTGGCCCATAGTACTGCTGTGGGAGCGGGTTCTATCCCAGAACGTCGCCTAGCGACACCGGGCCTAACGCAAAGGGTCAGGTAGCAAGGGTGTGTCCAAACCCGCGCGCCCGTAGGGACAGCAGGTGTACCCCGGAGTACCGACGGGGGTATACGGGTGCTACACCGGAGTACCAATGGGGGTACCGGTACTACTCTGGAGTACTGACGGGGGTACCCTGGCATTGCGCCGGAGCACTGGGCGGAACTAATGGTACTACACCAGAGCGTCGGGAAGGGAAGCCAGGCCTAGCCCGGAGCATCAGGTCGGGATACCGGGCCTACCCTGGAGGGTCAGGATGGGGGGCCGGGATCTAACACCGCGTGCCTGTTGGGACAACAGTTAGAACTCCGGCGCATCAGAAAGGGTTCTGACACGGGCCCATAGTACTGGTGTGGGAACGGGTTCTATCCCGGAACGTCGCCTATGGACACCGGACCTACCGCCGAGGGTCAGGTAGGAAGGCTGGTTCTCAACCCGCGTGCTTGTAGGCCAGCAGGTGTACCCCGGAGTACCAACGGTGGTATGCGGGTACTACCTCGAAGTACCGGGCGGGGGTACCGGTACTACCCCGGAGTACTGATGGGGGAACCCTGGCATTACGCTGGAGTACCGGGCGTGGTTACCAGTACTACACCAGAGTGTCGGGAAGGGAAGCCAGGCCTACCCCGGAGCATCAGGTCGGGATACCAGGCCTACCCTGGAGGGTCAGGATGGGGGGCCGGGATCTAACACCGCGTGCCTGTTGGGACAACAGTTAGAACTCCGGCGCATCACAAAGGGTTCTGCCACGGGCCCATAGTACTGGTGTGGGAACGGGTTCTATCCCGGAACATCGCCTATGGACACCGGGCCTACCGCCGAGGGTCAGGTAGGAAGGCTGGTTCTCAACCCGCGTGCTTGTAGGCACAGCAGGTGTACCCCGGAGTACCGACGGGGGTATACGGGTACTACACCGGAGTACCAACGGGGGTACCGGTACTACTCCGGAGTACCGACGGGGGTATACGGGTACTACCTCGGAGCACCGGGCGGGGTTACTGGTACTACACCAGAGCGTCGGGAAGAGACACCAGGCCTAACCTAGAGCTTCAGAGAAGGATACCGGGGCTACCCTGGAGGGTCAAGATGGGGGGCTGAGATCTAACACCGCGCGCCCGTTGGAACAACAGTTAGAACTCCGGTGCATCACAAAGCTTTCTGCCACTGGCCCATAGTACTGTTGTGGGAACATGTTCTAACCCGGAACATCGCCTATGGACACCGGGCCTAACGCGAAGGGTCAAGTAGGAAGGGTGGGTCTAAACCCGCGCGCCCGTAGGCACAGCAGGTGTACCCCGGAGTACCGACAGGGGTATACGGGTACTACACCGGAGTACCAACGGGGGTACCGGTACTACCCTGGAGTACCGACGGGGGTATATGGGTACTACCCTGGAGCACCGGGCGGGGTTACGGGTACTACACCAGAGCGTCGGGAAGGGACGCCAGGCCTACACCGGAGCATCAGGTCGGGATACCGGGCCTACCCTGGAGGGTCAGGATGGGGGGCCGGGATCTAACACCGCGTGCCTGATGGGACAACAGTTAGAACTCCGGCGCATCACAAAGGGTTCTGCCACGGGCCCATAGTACTGCTGTGGGAACATGTTCTAACCCGGAACATCGCCTATGGACACCGGGCCTAACGCGAAGGGTCAAGTAGGAAGGGTGGGTCTGAACCCGCGCGCCCGTAGGCACAGCAGGTGTACCCCGGAGTACCGACAGGGGTATACGGGTACTACACCGGAGTACCAACGGGGGTACCGGTACTGCTCCGGAGTACCGACGGGGGTATACGGGTACTACCTCGGAGCACCGGGCGGGGTTACTGGTACTACACCAGAGCGTCGGGAAGGGACACCAGGCCTACCTTAGAGCTTCAGAGAAGGATACCGGGCCTACCCTGGAGGGTCAAGATGGGAGGCTGAAATCTAACACCGCGCGCCCGTTGGAACAACAGTTAGAACTCCGGTGCATCACAAAGGGTTCTGCCACTGGCCCATAGTACTGGTGTGGGAACATGTTCTAACCCGGAACATCGCCTATGGACACCGTGCCTAACGCCGACGGTCAAGTAGGAAGGGTGGGTCTAAACCCGCACGCCCGTAGGCACAGCAGGTGTACCCCGGAGTACCAACGGTGGTATACGGGTACTACCTCGAAGTACCGGGTGGGGGTACCGGTACTACCCCGGAGTACTGACGGGGGAACCCTGGCATTACGCTGGAGCACCGGGCGTGGTTACCGGTACTACACCAGAGCATCGGGAAGGGACGCCAGGCCTACTCCGGAGCATCAGGTCGGGATACCGGGCTTACCCTGGAGGGTCAGGATGGGAGGCTGAGATCTAACACCACGTGCCGTTTGGGACAACAGTATGAACTCCGGCGCATCACAAAGCTTTCTGCCACTGGCCCATAGTACTTCTGTGGGAGCGGGTTCTATCCCAGAACGTCGCCTAGCGACACCGGGCCTAACGCAAAGGGTCAGGTAGCAAGGGTGTGTCCAAACCCGCGCGCCCGTAGGGACAGCAGGTGTACCCCGGAGTACCGACGGGGGTATACGGGTGCTACACCGGAGTACCAATGGGGGTACCGGTACTACTCTGGAGTACTGACGGGGGTACCCTGGCATTGCGCCGGAGCACTGGGCGGAACTAATGGTACTACACCAGAGCGTCGGGAAGGGAAGCCAGGCCTACCCCGGAGCATCCGGTCGGGATACCGGGCCTACCCTGGAGGGTCAGGAAGGGGGGCCGGGATCTAACACCGCGTGCCTGTTGGGACAACAGTTAGAACTCTGGCGCATCACAAAGGGTTCTGCCACGGGCCCATAGTACTGGTGTGGGAACGGGTTCTATCCCGGAACGTCGCCTATGGACACCGGACCTACCGCCGAGGGTCAGGTAGGAAGGCTGGTTCTCAACCCGCGTGCTTGTAGGCCAGCAGGTGTACCCCGGAGTACCAACGGTGGTATGCGGGTACTACCTCGAAGTACCGGGCGGGGGTACCGATACTACCCCGGAGTACTGACGGGGGAAACCCTGGCATTACGCTGGAGGACCGGGCACGGTTACGGGTACTACACCAGAGCGTCGGGAAGGGACGCCAGGCCTACCCCGGAGCATCAGGTCGGGATACCGGGCCTACCCTGGAGGTTCAGGAAGGGGGGCCGGGATCTAACACCGCGTGCCTGTTGGGACAACAGTTAGAACTCCGGCGCATCACAAAGGGTTCTGCCACGGGCCCATAGTACTGGTGTGGGAACGGGTTCTATCCCGGAACGTCGCCTATGGACACCGGGCCTAACGCGAAGGGTCAAGTAGGAAGGGTGGGTCTAAACCCGCGCGCCCGTAGGCACAGCAGGTGTACCCCGGAGTACCGACAGGGGTATACGGGTACTACACCGGAGTACCAACGGGGGTACCGGTACTACCCTGGAGTACCGACAGGGGTATATGGGTACTACCCTGGAGCACCGGGCGGGGTTACGGGTACTACACCAGAGCGTCGGGAAGGGACGCCAGGCCTACACCGGAGCATCAGGTCGGGATACCGGGCTTACCCTGGAGGGTCAGGATGGGAGGCTGAGATCTAACACCACGTGCCGTTTGGGACAACAGTATGAACTCCGGCGCATCACAAAGCTTTCTGCCACTGGCCCATAGTACTGCTGTGGGAGCGGGTTCTATCCCAGAACGTCGCCTAGCGACACCGGGCCTAACGCAAAGGGTCAGGTAGCAAGGGTGTGTCCAAACCCGCGCGCCCGTAGGGACAGCAGGTGTACCCCGGAGTACCGACGGGGGTATACGGGTGCTACACCGGAGTACCAATGGGGGTACCGGTACTACTCTGGAGTACTGACGGGGGTACCCTGGCATTGCGCCGGAGCACTGGGCGGAACTAATGGTACTACACCAGAGCGTCGGGAAGGGAAGCCAGGCCTAGCCCGGAGCATCAGGTCGGGATACCGGGCCTACCCTGGAGGGTCAGGATGGGGGGCCGGGATCTAACACCGCGTGCCTGTTGGGACAACAGTTAGAACTCCGGCGCATCAGAAAGGGTTCTGACACGGGCCCATAGTACTGGTGTGGGAACGGGTTCTATCCCGGAACGTCGCCTATGGACACCGGACCTACCGCCGAGGGTCAGGTAGGAAGGCTGGTTCTCAACCCGCGTGCTTGTAGGCCAGCAGGTGTACCCCGGAGTACCAACGGTGGTATGCGGGTACTACCTCGAAGTACCGGGCGGGGGTACCGGTACTACCCCGGAGTACTGATGGGGGAACCCTGGCATTACGCTGGAGTACCGGGCGTGGTTACCAGTACTACACCAGAGTGTCGGGAAGGGAAGCCAGGCCTACCCCGGAGCATCAGGTCGGGATACCAGGCCTACCCTGGAGGGTCAGGATGGGGGGCCGGGATCTAACACCACGTGCCTGTTGGGACAACAGTTAGAACTCCGGCGCATCACAAAGGGTTCTGCCACGGGCCCATAGTACTGGTGTGGGAACGGGTTCTATCCCGGAACATCGCCTATGGACACCGGGCCTACCGCCGAGGGTCAGGTAGGAAGGCTGGTTCTCAACCCGCGTGCTTGTAGGCACAGCAGGTGTACCCCGGAGTACCGACGGGGGTATACGGGTACTACACCGGAGTACCAACGGGGGTACCGGTACTACTCCGGAGTACCGACGGGGGTATACGGGTACTACCTCGGAGCACCGGGCGGGGTTACTGGTACTACACCAGAGCGTCGGGAAGAGACACCAGGCCTAACCTAGAGCTTCAGATAAGGATACCGGGGCTACCCTGGAGGGTCAAGATGGGGGGCTGAGATCTAACACCGCGCGCCCGTTGGAACAACAGTTAGAACTCCGGTGCATCACAAAGCTTTCTGCCACTGGCCCATAGTACTGTTGTGGGAACATGTTCTAACCCGGAACATCGCCTATGGACACCGGGCCTAACGCGAAGGGTCAAGTAGGAAGGGTGGGTCTAAACCCGCGCGCCCGTAGGCACAGCAGGTGTACCCCGGAGTACCGACAGGGGTATACGGGTACTACACCGGAGTACCAACGGGGGTACCGGTACTACCCTGGAGTACCGACGGGGGTATATGGGTACTACCCTGGAGCACCGGGCGGGGTTACGGGTACTACACCAGAGCGTCGGGAAGGGACGCCAGGCCTACACCGGAGCATCAGGTCGGGATACCGGGCCTACCCTGGAGGGTCAGGATGGGGGGCCGGGATCTAACACCGCGTGCCTGATGGGACAACAGTTAGAACTCCGGCGCATCACAAAGGGTTCTGCCACGGGCCCATAGTACTGCTGTGGGAACGGGTTCTAACCCGGAACATCGCCTATGGACACCGGGCCTAACGCGAAGGGTCAAGTAGGAAGGGTGGGTCTGAACCCGCGCGCCCGTAGGCACAGCAGGTGTACCCCGGAGTACCGACAGGGGTATACGGGTACTACACCGGAGTACCAACGGGGGTACCGGTACTGCTCCGGAGTACCGACGGGGGTATACGGGTACTACCTCGGAGCACCGGGCGGGGTTACTGGTACTACACCAGAGCGTCGGGAAGGGACACCAGGCCTACCTTAGAGCTTCAGAGAAGGATACCGGGCCTACCCTGGAGGGTCAAGATGGGAGGCTGAAATCTAACACCGCGCGCCCGTTGGAACAACAGTTAGAACTCCGGTGCATCACAAAGGGTTCTGCCACTGGCCCATAGTACTGGTGTGGGAACATGTTCTAACCCGGAACATCGCCTATGGACACCGTGCCTAACGCCGACGGTCAAGTAGGAAGGGTGGGTCTAAACCCGCACGCCCGTAGGCACAGCAGGTGTACCCCGGAGTACCAACGGTGGTATACGGGTACTACCTCGAAGTACCGGGTGGGGGTACCGGTACTACCCCGGAGTACTGACGGGGGAACCCTGGCATTACGCTGGAGCACCGGGCGTGGTTACCGGTACTACACCAGAGCATCGGGAAGGGAAGCCAGGCCTACCCCGGAGCATCAGGTCGGGATACCGGGCCTACCCTGGAGGGTCAGGATGGGGGGCCGGGATCTAACACCGCGTGCCTGTTGGGACAACAGTTAGAACTCCGGCGCATCACAAAGGGTTCTGCCACGGGCCCATAGTACTGGTGTGGGAACGGGTTCTATCCCGGAACATCTCCTACGGACACCGGGCCTACCGCCGAGGGTCAGGTAGGAAGGCTGGTTCTCAACCCGCGTGCTTGTAGGCACAGCAGGTGTACCCCGGAGTATCAACGGTGGTATACGGGTACTACCTCGAAGTACCGGGCGGGGGTACCGGTACTACCCCGGAGTACTGACGGGGGAACCCTGGCATTACGCCGGAGTACCGGGCGGGGTTACGGGTACTACACCAGAGCGTCGGGAAGGGACGCCAGGCCTACTCCGGAGCATCAGGTCGGGATACCGGGCTTACCCTGGAGGGTCAGGATGGGAGGCTGAGATCTAACACCACGTGCCGTTTGGGACAACAGTATGAACTCCGGCGCATCACAAAGCTTTCTGCCACTGGCCCATAGTACTTCTGTGGGAGCGGGTTCTATCCCAGAACGTCGCCTAGCGACACCGGGCCTAACGCAAAGGGTCAGGTAGCAAGGGTGTGTCCAAACCCGCGCGCCCGTAGGGACAGCAGGTGTACCCCGGAGTACCGACGGGGGTATACGGGTGCTACACCGGAGTACCAATGGGGGTACCGGTACTACTCTGGAGTACTGACGGGGGTACCCTGGCATTGCGCCGGAGCACTGGGCGGAACTAATGGTACTACACCAGAGCGTCGGGAAGGGAAGCCAGGCCTACCCCGGAGCATCCGGTCGGGATACCGGGCCTACCCTGGAGGGTCAGGAAGGGGGGCCGGGATCTAACACCGCGTGCCTGTTGGGACAACAGTTAGAACTCTGGCGCATCACAAAGGGTTCTGCCACGGGCCCATAGTACTGGTGTGGGAACGGGTTCTATCCCGGAACGTCGCCTATGGACACCGGACCTACCGCCGAGGGTCAGGTAGGAAGGCTGGTTCTCAACCCGCGTGCTTGTAGGCCAGCAGGTGTACCCCGGAGTACCAACGGTGGTATGCGGGTACTACCTCGAAGTACTGGGCGGGGGTACCGATACTACCCCGGAGTACTGACGGGGGAAACCCTGGCATTACGCTGGAGGACCGGGCACGGTTACGGGTACTACACCAGAGCGTCGGGAAGGGACGCCAGGCCTACCCCAAAGCATCAGGTCGGGATACCGGGCCTACCCTGGAGGTTCAGGATGGGGGGCCGGGATCTAACACCGCGTGCCTGTTGGGACAACAGTTAGAACTCCGGCGCATCACAAAGGGTTCTGCCACGGGCCCATAGTACTGGTGTGGGAACGGGTTCTATCCCGGAACGTCGCCTATGGACACCGGGCCTAACGCGAAGGGTCAAGTAGGAAGGGTGGGTCTAAACCCGCGCGCCCGTAGGCACAGCAGGTGTACCCCGGAGTACCGACAGGGGTATACGGGTACTACACCGGAGTACCAACGGGGGTACCGGTACTACCCTGGAGTACCGACAGGGGTATATGGGTACTACCCTGGAGCACCGGGCGGGGTTACGGGTACTACACCAGAGCGTCGGGAAGGGACGCCAGGCCTACACCGGAGCATCAGGTCGGGATACCGGGCTTACCCTGGAGGGTCAGGATGGGAGGCTGAGATCTAACACCACGTGCCGTTTGGGACAACAGTATGAACTCCGGCGCATCACAAAGCTTTCTGCCACTGGCCCATAGTACTGCTGTGGGAGCGGGTTCTATCCCAGAACGTCGCCTAGCGACACCGGGCCTAACGCAAAGGGTCAGGTAGCAAGGGTGTGTCCAAACCCGCGCGCCCGTAGGGACAGCAGGTGTACCCCGGAGTACCGACGGGGGTATACGGGTGCTACACCGGAGTACCAATGGGGGTACGGGTACTACTCTGGAGTACTGACGGGGGTACCCTGGCATTGCGCCGGAGCACTGGGCGGAACTAATGGTACTACACCAGAGCGTCGGGAAGGGAAGCCAGGCCTAGCCCGGAGCATCAGGTCGGGATACCGGGCCTACCCTGGAGGGTCAGGATGGGGGGCCGGGATCTAACACCGCGTGCCTGTTGGGACAACAGTTAGAACTCCGGCGCATCAGAAAGGGTTCTGACACGGGCCCATAGTACTGGTGTGGGAACGGGTTCTATCCCGGAACGTCGCCTATGGACACCGGACCTACCGCCGAGGGTCAGGTAGGAAGGCTGGTTTTCAACCCGCGTGCTTGTAGGCCAGCAGGTGTACCCCGGAGTACCAACGGTGGTATGCGGGTACTACCTCGAAGTACCGGGCGGGGGTACCGGTACTACCCCGGAGTACTGATGGGGGAACCCTGGCATTACGCTGGAGTACCGGGCGTGGTTACCAGTACTACACCAGAGTGTCGGGAAGGGAAGCCAGGCCTACCCCGGAGCATCAGGTCGGGATACCAGGCCTACCCTGGAGGGTCAGGATGGGGGGCCGGGATCTAACACCACGTGCCTGTTGGGACAACAGTTAGAACTCCGGCGCATCACAAAGGGTTCTGCCACGGGCCCATAGTACTGGTGTGGGAACGGGTTCTATCCCGGAACATCGCCTATGGACACCGGGCCTACCGCCGAGGGTCAGGTAGGAAGGCTGGTTCTCAACCCGCGTGCTTGTAGGCACAGCAGGTGTACCCCGGAGTACCGACGGGGGTATACGGGTACTACACCGGAGTACCAACGGGGGTACCGGTACTACTCCGGAGTACCGACGGGGGTATACGGGTACTACCTCGGAGCACCGGGCGGGGTTACTGGTACTACACCAGAGCGTCGGGAAGAGACACCAGGCCTAACCTAGAGCTTCAGAGAAGGATACCGGGGCTACCCTGGAGGGTCAAAATGGGGGGCTGAGATCTAACACCGCGCGCCCGTTGGAACAACAGTTAGAACTCCGGTGCATCACAAAGCTTTCTGCCACTGGCCCATAGTACTGTTGTGGGAACATGTTCTAACCCGGAACATCGCCTATGGACACCGGGCCTAACGCGAAGGGTCAAGTAGGAAGGGTGGGTCTAAACCCGCGCGCCCGTAGGCACAGCAGGTGTACCCCGGAGTACCGACAGGGGTATACGGGTACTACACCGGAGTACCAACGGGGGTACCGGTACTACCCTGGAGTACCGACGGGGGTATATGGGTACTACCCTGGAGCACCGGGCGGGGTTACGGGTACTACACCAGAGCGTCGGGAAGGGACGCCAGGCCTACACCGGAGCATCAGGTCGGGATACCGGGCCTACCCTGGAGGGTCAGGATGGGGGGCCGGGATCTAACACCGCGTGCCTGATGGGACAACAGTTAGAACTCCGGCGCATCACAAAGGGTTCTGCCACGGGCCCATAGTACTGCTGTGGGAACATGTTCTAACCCGGAACATCGCCTATGGACACCGGGCCTAACGCGAAGGGTCAAGTAGGAAGGGTGGGTCTGAACCCGCGCGCCCGTAGGCACAGCAGGTGTACCCCGGAGTACCGACAGGGGTATACGGGTACTACACCGGAGTACCAACGGGGGTACCGGTACTGCTCCGGAGTACCGACGGGGGTATACGGGTACTACCTCGGAGCACCGGGCGGGGTTACTGGTACTACACCAGAGCGTCGGGAAGGGACACCAGGCCTACCTTAGAGCTTCAGAGAAGGATACCGGGCCTACCCTGGAGGGTCAAGATGGGAGGCTGAAATCTAACACCGCGCGCCCGTTGGAACAACAGTTAGAACTCCGGTGCATCACAAAGGGTTCTGCCACTGGCCCATAGTACTGGTGTGGGAACATGTTCTAACCCGGAACATCGCCTATGGACACCGTGCCTAACGCCGACGGTCAAGTAGGAAGGGTGGGTCTAAACCCGCACGCCCGTAGGCACAGCAGGTGTACCCCGGAGTACCAACGGTGGTATACGGGTACTACCTCGAAGTACCGGGTGGGGGTACCGGTACTACCCCGGAGTACTGACGGGGGAACCCTGGCATTACGCTGGAGCACCGGGCGTGGTTACCGGTACTACACCAGAGCATCGGGAAGGGAAGCCAGGCCTACCCCGGAGCATCAGGTCGGGATACCGGGCCTACCCTGGAGGGTCAGGATGGGGGGCCGGGATCTAACACCGCGTGCCTGTTGGGACAACAGTTAGAACTCCGGCGCATCACAAAGGGTTCTGCCACGGGCCCATAGTACTGGTGTGGGAACGGGTTCTATCCCGGAACATCTCCTACGGACACCGGGCCTACCGCCGAGGGTCAGGTAGGAAGGCTGGTTCTCAACCCGCGTGCTTGTAGGCACAGCAGGTGTACCCCGGAGTATCAACGGTGGTATACGGGTACTACCTCGAAGTACCGGGCGGGGGTACCGGTACTACCCCGGAGTACTGACGGGGGAACCCTGGCATTACGCCGGAGTACCGGGCGGGGTTACGGGTACTACACCAGAGCGTCGGGAAGGGACGCCAGGCCTACTCCGGAGCATCAGGTCGGGATACCGGGCTTACCCTGGAGGGTCAGGATGGGAGGCTGAGATCTAACACCACGTGCCGTTTGGGACAACAGTATGAACTCCGGCGCATCACAAAGCTTTCTGCCACTGGCCCATAGTACTTCTGTGGGAGCGGGTTCTATCCCAGAACGTCGCCTAGCGACACCGGGCCTAACGCAAAGGGTCAGGTAGCAAGGGTGTGTCCAAACCCGCGCGCCCGTAGGGACAGCAGGTGTACCCCGGAGTACCGACGGGGGTATACGGGTGCTACACCGGAGTACCAATGGGGGTACCGGTACTACTCTGGAGTACTGACGGGGGTACCCTGGCATTGCGCCGGAGCACTGGGCGGAACTAATGGTACTACACCAGAGCGTCGGGAAGGGAAGCCAGGCCTACCCCGGAGCATCCGGTCGGGATACCGGGCCTACCCTGGAGGGTCAGGAAGGGGGGCCGGGATCTAACACCGCGTGCCTGTTGGGACAACAGTTAGAACTCTGGCGCATCACAAAGGGTTCTGCCACGGGCCCATAGTACTGGTGTGGGAACGGGTTCTATCCCGGAACGTCGCCTATGGACACCGGACCTACCGCCGAGGGTCAGGTAGGAAGGCTGGTTCTCAACCCGCGTGCTTGTAGGCCAGCAGGTGTACCCCGGAGTACCAACGGTGGTATGCGGGTACTACCTCGAAGTACCGGGCGGGGGTACCGATACTACCCCGGAGTACTGACGGGGGAAACCCTGGCATTACGCTGGAGGACCGGGCACGGTTACGGGTACTACACCAGAGCGTCGGGAAGGGACGCCAGGCCTACCCCGGAGCATCAGGTCGGGATACCGGGCCTACCCTGGAGGTTCAGGATGGGGGGCCGGGATCTAACACCGCGTGCCTGTTGGGACAACAGTTAGAACTCCGGCGCATCACAAAGGGTTCTGCCACGGGCCCATAGTACTGGTGTGGGAACGGGTTCTATCCCGGAACGTCGCCTATGGACACCGGGCCTAACGCGAAGGGTCAAGTAGGAAGGGTGGGTCTAAACCCGCGCGCCCGTAGGCACAGCAGGTGTACCCCGGAGTACCGACAGGGGTATACGGGTACTACACCGGAGTACCAACGGGGGTACCGGTACTACCCTGGAGTACCGACAGGGGTATATGGGTACTACCCTGGAGCACCGGGCGGGGTTACGGGTACTACACCAGAGCGTCGGGAAGGGACGCCAGGCCTACACCGGAGCATCAGGTCGGGATACCGGGCTTACCCTGGAGGGTCAGGATGGGAGGCTGAGATCTAACACCACGTGCCGTTTGGGACAACAGTATGAACTCCGGCGCATCACAAAGCTTTCTGCCACTGGCCCATAGTACTGCTGTGGGAGCGGGTTCTATCCCAGAACGTCGCCTAGCGACACCGGGCCTAACGCAAAGGGTCAGGTAGCAAGGGTGTGTCCAAACCCGCGCGCCCGTAGGGACAGCAGGTGTACCCCGGAGTACCGACGGGGGTATACGGGTGCTACACCGGAGTACCAATGGGGGTACCGGTACTACTCTGGAGTACTGACGGGGGTACCCTGGCATTGCGCCGGAGCACTGGGCGGAACTAATGGTACTACACCAGAGCGTCGGGAAGGGAAGCCAGGCCTAGCCCGGAGCATCAGGTCGGGATACCGGGCCTACCCTGGAGGGTCAGGATGGGGGGCCGGGATCTAACACCGCGTGCCTGTTGGGACAACAGTTAGAACTCCGGCGCATCAGAAAGGGTTCTGACACGGGCCCATAGTACTGGTGTGGGAACGGGTTCTATCCCGGAACGTCGCCTATGGACACCGGACCTACCGCCGAGGGTCAGGTAGGAAGGCTGGTTCTCAACCCGTGTGCTTGTAGGCACAGCAGGTGTACCCCGGAGTACCAACGGTGGTATGCGGGTACTACCTCGAAGTACCGGGCGGGGGTACCGGTACTACCCCGGAGTACTGATGGGGGAACCCTGGCATTACGCTGGAGTACCGGGCGTGGTTACCAGTACTACACCAGAGTGTCGGGAAGGGAAGCCAGGCCTACCCCGGAGCATCAGGTCGGGATACCAGGCCTACCCTGGAGGGTCAGGATGGGGGGCCGGGATCTAACACCGCGTGCCTGTTGGGACAACAGTTAGAACTCCGGCGCATCAGAAAGGGTTCTGACACGGGCCCATAGTACTGGTGTGGGAACGGGTTCTATCCCGGAACGTCGCCTATGGACACCGGGCCTACCGCCGAGGGTCAGGTAGGAAGGCTGGTTCTCAACCCGCGTGCTTGTAGGCACAGCAGGTGTACCCCGGAGTACCGACGGGGGTATACGGGTACTACACCGGAGTACCAACGGGGGTACCGGTACTACTCCGGAGTACCGACGGGGGTATACGGGTACTACCTCGGAGCACCGGGCGGGGTTACTGGTACTACACCAGAGCGTCGGGAAGAGACACCAGGCCTAACCTAGAGCTTCAGAGAAGGATACCGGGGCTACCCTGGAGGGTCAAGATGGGGGGCTGAGATCTAACACCGCGCGCCCGTTGGAACAACAGTTAGAACTCCGGTGCATCACAAAGCTTTCTGCCACTGGCCCATAGTACTGTTGTGGGAACATGTTCTAACCCGGAACATCGCCTATGGACACCGGGCCTAACGCGAAGGGTCAAGTAGGAAGGGTGGGTCTAAACCCGCGCGCCCGTAGGCACAGCAGGTGTACCCCGGAGTACCGACAGGGGTATACGGGTACTACACCGGAGTACCAACGGGGGTACCGGTACTACCCTGGAGTACCGACGGGGGTATATGGGTACTACCCTGGAGCACCGGGCGGGGTTACGGGTACTACACCAGAGCGTCGGGAAGGGACGCCAGGCCTACACCGGAGCATCAGGTCGGGATACCGGGCCTACCCTGGAGGGTCAGGATGGGGGGCCGGGATCTAACACCGCGTGCCTGATGGGACAACAGTTAGAACTCCGGCGCATCACAAAGGGTTCTGCCACGGGCCCATAGTACTGCTGTGGGAACATGTTCTAACCCGGAACATCGCCTATGGACACCGGGCCTAACGCGAAGGGTCAAGTAGGAAGGGTGGGTCTGAACCCGCGCGCCCGTAGGCACAGCAGGTGTACCCCGGAGTACCGACAGGGGTATACGGGTACTACACCGGAGTACCAACGGGGGTACCGGTACTGCTCCGGAGTACCGACGGGGGTATACGGGTACTACCTCGGAGCACCGGGCGGGGTTACTGGTACTACACCAGAGCGTCGGGAAGGGACACCAGGCCTACCTTAGAGCTTCAGAGAAGGATACCGGGCCTACCCTGGAGGGTCAAGATGGGAGGCTGAAATCTAACACCGCGCGCCCGTTGGAACAACAGTTAGAACTCCGGTGCATCACAAAGGGTTCTGCCACTGGCCCATAGTACTGGTGTGGGAACATGTTCTAACCCGGAACATCGCCTATGGACACCGTGCCTAACGCCGACGGTCAAGTAGGAAGGGTGGGTCTAAACCCGCACGCCCGTAGGCACAGCAGGTGTACCCCGGAGTACCAACGGTGGTATACGGGTACTACCTCGAAGTACCGGGTGGGGGTACCGGTACTACCCCGGAGTACTGACGGGGGAACCCTGGCATTACGCTGGAGCACCGGGCGTGGTTACCGGTACTACACCAGAGCATCGGGAAGGGACGCCAGGCCTACTCCGGAGCATCAGGTCGGGATACCGGGCTTACCCTGGAGGGTCAGGATGGGAGGCTGAGATCTAACACCACGTGCCGTTTGGGACAACAGTATGAACTCCGGCGCATCACAAAGCTTTCTGCCACTGGCCCATAGTACTTCTGTGGGAGCGGGTTCTATCCCAGAACGTCGCCTAGCGACACCGGGCCTAACGCAAAGGGTCAGGTAGCAAGGGTGTGTCCAAACCCGCGCGCCCGTAGGGACAGCAGGTGTACCCCGGAGTACCGACGGGGGTATACGGGTGCTACACCGGAGTACCAATGGGGGTACCGGTACTACTCTGGAGTACTGACGGGGGTACCCTGGCATTGCGCCGGAGCACTGGGCGGAACTAATGGTACTACACCAGAGCGTCGGGAAGGGAAGCCAGGCCTACCCCGGAGCATCCGGTCGGGATACCGGGCCTACCCTGGAGGGTCAGGAAGGGGGGCCGGGATCTAACACCGCGTGCCTGTTGGGACAACAGTTAGAACTCTGGCGCATCACAAAGGGTTCTGCCACGGGCCCATAGTACTGGTGTGGGAACGGGTTCTATCCCGGAACGTCGCCTATGGACACCGGACCTACCGCCGAGGGTCAGGTAGGAAGGCTGGTTCTCAACCCGCGTGCTTGTAGGCCAGCAGGTGTACCCCGGAGTACCAACGGTGGTATGCGGGTACTACCTCGAAGTACCGGGCGGGGGTACCGATACTACCCCGGAGTACTGACGGGGGAAACCCTGGCATTACGCTGGAGGACCGGGCACGGTTACGGGTACTACACCAGAGCGTCGGGAAGGGACGCCAGGCCTACCCCGGAGCATCAGGTCGGGATACCGGGCCTACCCTGGAGGTTCAGGATGGGGGGCCGGGATCTAACACCGCGTGCCTGTTGGGACAACAGTTAGAACTCCGGCGCATCACAAAGGGTTCTGCCACGGGCCCATAGTACTGGTGTGGGAACGGGTTCTATCCCGGAACGTCGCCTATGGACACCGGGCCTAACGCGAAGGGTCAAGTAGGAAGGGTGGGTCTAAACCCGCGCGCCCGTAGGCACAGCAGGTGTACCCCGGAGTACCGACAGGGGTATACGGGTACTACACCAGAGTACCAACGGGGGTACCGGTACTACCCTGGAGTACCGACAGGGGTATATGGGTACTACCCTGGAGCACCGGGCGGGGTTACGGGTACTACACCAGAGCGTCGGGAAGGGACGCCAGGCCTACACCGGAGCATCAGGTCGGGATACCGGGCTTACCCTGGAGGGTCAGGATGGGAGGCTGAGATCTAACACCACGTGCCGTTTGGGACAACAGTATGAACTCCGGCGCATCACAAAGCTTTCTGCCACTGGCCCATAGTACTGCTGTGGGAGCGGGTTCTATCCCAGAACGTCGCCTAGCGACACCGGGCCTAACGCAAAGGGTCAGGTAGCAAGGGTGTGTCCAAACCCGCGCGCCCGTAGGGACAGCAGGTGTACCCCGGAGTACCGACGGGGGTATACGGGTGCTACACCGGAGTACCAATGGGGGTACCGGTACTACTCTGGAGTACTGACGGGGGTACCCTGGCATTGCGCCGGAGCACTGGGCGGAACTAATGGTACTACACCAGAGCGTCGGGAAGGGAAGCCAGGCCTAGCCCGGAGCATCAGGTCGGGATACCGGGCCTACCCTGGAGGGTCAGGATGGGGGGCCGGGATCTAACACCGCGTGCCTGTTGGGACAACAGTTAGAACTCCGGCGCATCAGAAAGGGTTCTGACACGGGCCCATAGTACTGGTGTGGGAACGGGTTCTATCCCGGAACGTCGCCTATGGACACCGGACCTACCGCCGAGGGTCAGGTAGGAAGGCTGGTTCTCAACCCGCGTGCTTGTAGGCCAGCAGGTGTACCCCGGAGTACCAACGGTGGTATGCGGGTACTACCTCGAAGTACCGGGCGGGGGTACCGGTACTACCCCGGAGTACTGATGGGGGAACCCTGGCATTACGCTGGAGTACCGGGCGTGGTTACCAGTACTACACCAGAGTGTCGGGAAGGGAAGCCAGGCCTACCCCGGAGCATCAGGTCGGGATACCAGGCCTACCCTGGAGGGTCAGGATGGGGGGCCGGGATCTAACACCGCGTGCCTGTTGGGACAACAGTTAGAACTCCGGCGCATCACAAAGGGTTCTGCCACGGGCCCATAGTACTGGTGTGGGAACGGGTTCTATCCCGGAACATCGCCTATGGACACCGGGCCTACCGCCGAGGGTCAGGTAGGAAGGCTGGTTCTCAACCCGCGTGCTTGTAGGCACAGCAGGTGTACCCCGGAGTACCGACGGGGGTATACGGGTACTACACCGGAGTACCAACGGGGGTACCGGTACTACTCCGGAGTACCGACGGGGGTATACGGGTACTACCTCGGAGCACCGGGCGGGGTTACTGGTACTACACCAGAGCGTCGGGAAGAGACACCAGGCCTAACCTAGAGCTTCAGAGAAGGATACCGGGGCTACCCTGGAGGGTCAAGATGGGGGGCTGAGATCTAACACCGCGCGCCCGTTGGAACAACAGTTAGAACTCCGGTGCATCACAAAGCTTTCTGCCACTGGCCCATAGTACTGTTGTGGGAACATGTTCTAACCCGGAACATCGCCTATGGACACCGGGCCTAACGCGAAGGGTCAAGTAGGAAGGGTGGGTCTAAACCCGCGCGCCCGTAGGCACAGCAGGTGTACCCCGGAGTACCGACAGGGGTATACGGGTACTACACCGGAGTACCAACGGGGGTACCGGTACTACCCTGGAGTACCGACGGGGGTATATGGGTACTACCCTGGAGCACCGGGCGGGGTTACGGGTACTACACCAGAGCGTCGGGAAGGGACGCCAGGCCTACACCGGAGCATCAGGTCGGGATACCGGGCCTACCCTGGAGGGTCAGGATGGGGGGCCGGGATCTAACACCGCGTGCCTGATGGGACAACAGTTTGAACTCCGGCGCATCACAAAGGGTTCTGCCACGGGCCCATAGTACTGCTGTGGGAACATGTTCTAACCCGGAACATCGCCTATGGACACCGGGCCTAACGCGAAGGGTCAAGTAGGAAGGGTGGGTCTGAACCCGCGCGCCCGTAGGCACAGCAGGTGTACCCCGGAGTACCGACAGGGGTATACGGGTACTACACCGGAGTACCAACGGGGGTACCGGTACTGCTCCGGAGTACCGACGGGGGTATACGGGTACTACCTCGGAGCACCGGGCGGGGTTACTGGTACTACACCAGAGCGTCGGGAAGGGACACCAGGCCTACCTTAGAGCTTCAGAGAAGGATACCGGGCCTACCCTGGAGGGTCAAGATGGGAGGCTGAAATCTAACACCGCGCGCCCGTTGGAACAACAGTTAGAACTCCGGTGCATCACAAAGGGTTCTGCCACTGGCCCATAGTACTGGTGTGGGAACATGTTCTAACCCGGAACATCGCCTATGGACACCGCGCCTAACGCCGACGGTCAAGTAGGAAGGGTGGGTCTAAACCCGCACGCCCGTAGGCACAGCAGGTGTACCCCGGAGTACCAACGGTGGTATACGGGTACTACCTCGAAGTACCGGGTGGGGGTACCGGTACTACCCCGGAGTACTGACGGGGGAACCCTGGCATTACGCTGGAGCACCGGGCGTGGTTACCGGTACTACACCAGAGCATCGGGAAGGGAAGCCAGGCCTACCCCGGAGCATCAGGTCGGGATACCGGGCCTACCCTGGAGGGTCAGGATGGGGGGCCGGGATCTAACACCGCGTGCCTGTTGGGACAACAGTTAGAACTCCGGCGCATCACAAAGGGTTCTGCCACGGGCCCATAGTACTGGTGTGGGAACGGGTTCTATCCCGGAACATCTCCTACGGACACCGGGCCTACCGCCGAGGGTCAGGTAGGAAGGCTGGTTCTCAACCCGCGTGCTTGTAGGCACAGCAGGTGTACCCCGGAGTATCAACGGTGGTATACGGGTACTACCTCGAAGTACCGGGCGGGGGTACCGGTACTACCCCGGAGTACTGACGGGGGAACCCTGGCATTACGCCGGAGTACCGGGCGGGGTTACGGGTACTACACCAGAGCGTCGGGAAGGGACGCCAGGCCTACTCCGGAGCATCAGGTCGGGATACCGGGCTTACCCTGGAGGGTCAGGATGGGAGGCTGAGATCTAACACCACGTGCCGTTTGGGACAACAGTATGAACTCCGGCGCATCACAAAGCTTTCTGCCACTGGCCCATAGTACTTCTGTGGGAGCGGGTTCTATCCCAGAACGTCGCCTAGCGACACCGGGCCTAACGCAAAGGGTCAGGTAGCAAGGGTGTGTCCAAACCCGCGCGCCCGTAGGGACAGCAGGTGTACCCCGGAGTACCGACGGGGGTATACGGGTGCTACACCGGAGTACCAATGGGGGTACCGGTACTACTCTGGAGTACTGACGGGGGTACCCTGGCATTGCGCCGGAGCACTGGGCGGAACTAATGGTACTACACCAGAGCGTCGGGAAGGGAAGCCAGGCCTACCCCGGAGCATCCGGTCGGGATACCGGGCCTACCCTGGAGGGTCAGGAAGGGGGGCCGGGATCTAACACCGCGTGCCTGTTGGGACAACAGTTAGAACTCTGGCGCATCACAAAGGGTTCTGCCACGGGCCCATAGTACTGGTGTGGGAACGGGTTCTATCCCGGAACGTCGCCTATGGACACCGGACCTACCGCCGAGGGTCAGGTAGGAAGGCTGGTTCTCAACCCGCGTGCTTGTAGGCACAGCAGGTGTACCCCGGAGTACCAACGGTGGTATACGGGTACTACCTCGAAGTACCGGGCGGGGGTACCGGTACTACCCCGGAGTACTGACGGGGGAACCCTGGCATTACGCCGGAGTACCGGGCGTGGTTACCGGTACTACACCAGGGCGTCGGGAAGGGAAGCCAGGCCTACCCTGGAGCATCAGGTCGGGATACCGGGCCTACCCTGGAGGGTCAGGATGGGGGGCCGGGATCTAACACCGCGTGCCTGTTGGGACAACAGTTAGAACTCCGGCGCATCACAAAGGGTTCTGCCACGGGCCCATAGTACTGGTGTGGGAACGGGTTCTATCCCGGAACGTCGCCTATGGACACCGGGCCTACCGCCGAGGGTCAGGTAGGAAGGCTGGTTCTCAACCCACATGCTTGTAGGCCAGCAGGTGTACCCCAGGTACCGACGGGGGTATACGGGTACTACACCGTAGTACCAACGGGGGTACCGGTACTACTCCAGAGTACCGACGGGGGTATACGGGTACTACCTCGGAGCACCGGGCGGGGTTACTGGTACTACACCAGAGCGTCGGGAAGGGACACCAGGCCTACCTTAAAGCTTCAGAGAAGGATACCGGGGCTACCCTGGAGGGTCAAGATGGGAGGCTGAGATCTAACACCGCGCGCCCGTTGGAACAACAGTTAGAACTCCGGTGCATCACAAAGGGTTCTGCCACGGGCCCATAGTACTGGTGTGGGAACATGTTCTAACCCGGAACATCGCCTATGGACACCGCGCCTAACGCCGAGGGTCAAGTAGGAAGGGTGGGTCTAAACCCGCACGCCCTTAGGCACAGCAGGTGTACCCCGGAGTACCAACGGTGGTATACGGGTACTACCTCGAAGTACCGGGCGGGGGTACCGATACTACCCCGGAGTACTGACGGGGGAACCCTGGCATTACGCTGGAGGACCGGGCGGGGTTACGGGTACTACACCAGAGCGTCGGGAAGGGACGCCAGGCCTACACCGGAGCATCAGGTCGGGATACCGGGCCTACCCCGGAGGGTCAGGATGGGAGGCTGTGATCTAACACCGTGTGCCGTTTGGGACAACAGTTTGAACTCCGGCGCATCACAAAGCTTTCTGCCACTGGCCCATAGTACTGCTGTGGGAGCGGGTTCTATCCCAGAACGTCACCTAGCGACACCGGGCCTAACGCAAAGGGTCAGGTAGCAAGGGTGTGTCCAAACCCGCGCTCCCGTAGGGACAGCAGGTGTACCCCGGAGTACCGACGCGGGTATACGGGTGCTACACCGGAGTACCAATGGGGGTACCGGTACTACTCTGGAGTACTGACGGGGGTACCCTGGCATTGCGCCGCAGCACTGGGCGGAACTAATGGTACCACACCAGAGCGTCGGGAAGGGACGCCAGGCCTACCCCGGAGCATCAGGTCGGGATACCGGGCCTACCCTGGAGGGTCAGGATGGGGGGCCGGGATCTAACACCGCGTGCCTGTTGGGACAACAGTTAGAACTCCGGCGCATCACAAAGGGTTCTGCCACGGGCCCATAGTACTGGTGTGGGAACGGGTTCTATCCCGGAACGTCGCCTATGGACACCGGGCCTAACGCGAAGGGTCAAGTAGGAAGGGTGGGTCTAAACCCGCGCGCCCGTAGGCACAGCAGGTGTACCCCAGAGTACCGACAGGGGTATACGGGTACTACACCAGAGTACCAACGGGGGTACCGGTACTACCCTGGAGTACCGACAGGGGTATATGGGTACTACCCTGGAGCACCGGGCGGGGTTACGGGTACTACACCAGAGCGTCGGGAAGGGACGCCAGGCCTACACCGGAGCATCAGGTCGGGATACCGGGCTTACCCTGGAGGGTCAGGATCGGAGGCTGAGATCTAACACCACGTGCCGTTTGGGACAACAGCTAGAACTGCGGCGCATCACAAAGCTTTCTGCCACTGGCCCATAGTACTTCTGTGGGAGCGGGTTCTATCCCAGAACGTCGCCTAGCGACACCGGGCCTAACGCAAAGGGTCAGGTAGCAAGGGTGTGTCCAAACCCGCGCGCCCGTAGGGACAGCAGGTGTACCCCGGAGTACCGACGGGGGTATACGGGTGCTACACCGGAGTACCAATGGGGGTACCGGTACTACTCTGGAGTACTGACGGGGGTACCCTGGCATTGCGCCGGAGCACTGGGCGGAACTAATGGTACTACACCAGAGCGTCGGGAAGGGAAGCCAGGCCTACCCCGGAGCATCAGGTCGGGATACCGGGCCTACCCTGGAGGGTCAGGAAGGGGGGCCGGGATCTAACACCGCGTGCCTGTTGGGACAACAGTTAGAACTCTGGCGCATCACAAAGGGTTCTGCCACGGGCCCATAGTACTGGTGTGGGAACGGGTTCTATCCCGGAACGTCGCCTATGGACACCGGACCTACCGCCGAGGGTCAGGTAGGAAGGCTGGTTCTCAACCCGCGTGCTTGTAGGCCAGCAGGTGTACCCCGGAGTACCAACGGTGGTATGCGGGTACTACCTCGAAGTACCGGGCGGGGGTACCGGTACTACTCTGGAGTACTGACGGGGGTACCCTGGCATTGCGCCGGAGCACAGGGCGGAATTAATGGTACTACACCAGAGCGTCGGGAAGGGACGCCAGGCCTACCCCGGAGCATCAGGTCGGGATACCGGGCCTACCCTGGAGGGTCAGGATGGGGGGCCGGGATCTAACACCGCGTGCCTGTTGGGACAACAGTTAGAACTCCGGCGCATCACAAAGGGTTCTGCCACGGGCCCATAGTACTGGTGTGGGAACGGGTTCTATCCCGGAACGTCGCCTATGGACACCGGGCCTACCGCCGAGGGTCAGGTAGGAAGGCTGGTTCTCAACCCGCGTGCTTGTAGGCCAGCAGGTGTACCCCAGGTACCGATGGGGGTATACGGGTACTACACCGGAGTACCAACGGGGGTATACGGGTACTACTCCAGAGTACCGACGGGGGTATACGGGTACTACCTCGGAGCACCAGGCGGGGTTACTGGTACTACACCAGAGCGTCGGGAAGGGACACCAGGCCTACCCTAAAGCTTCAGATAAGGATACCGGGGCTACCCTGGAGGGTCAAGATGGGAGGCTGAGATCTAACACCGCGCGCCCGTTGGAACAACAGTTAGAACTCCGGTGCATCACAAAGGGTTCTGCCACGGGCCCATAGTACTGGTGTGGGAACATGTTCTAACCCGGAACATCGCCTATGGACACCGCGCCTAACGCCGAGGGTCAAGTAGGAAGGGTGGGTCTAAACCCGCACGCCCTTAGGCACAGCAGGTGTACCCCGGAGTACCAACGGTAGTATACGGGTACTACCTCGAAGTACCGGGCGGGGGTACCGATACTACCCCGGAGTACTGACGGGGGAACCCTGGCATTACGCTGGAGGACCGGGCACGGTTACGGGTACTACACCAGAGCGTCGGGAAGGGACGCCAGGCCTACCCCGGAGCATCAGGTCGGGATACCGGGCCTACCCTGGAGGGTCAGGAAGGGGGGCCGGGATCTAACACCGCGTGCCTGTTGGGACAACAGTTAGAACTCTGGCGCATCACAAAGGGTTCTGCCACGGGCCCATAGTACTGGTGTGGGAACGGGTTCTATCCCGGAACGTCGCCTATGGACACCGGACCTACCGCCGAGGGTCAGGTAGGAAGGCTGGTTCTCAACCCGCGTGCTTGTAGGCCAGCAGGTGTACCCCGGAGTACCAACGGTGGTATGCGGGTACTACCTCGAAGTACCGGGCGGGGGTACCGGTACTACTCTGGAGTACTGACGGGGGTACCCTGGCATTGCGCCGGAGCACAGGGCGGAATTAATGGTACTACACCAGAGCGTCGGGAAGGGACGCCAGGCCTACCCCGGAGCATCAGGTCGGGATACCGGGCCTACCCTGGAGGGTCAGGATGGGGGGCCGGGATCTAACACCGCGTGCCTGTTGGGACAACAGTTAGAACTCCGGCGCATCACAAAGGGTTCTGCCACGGGCCCATAGTACTGGTGTGGGAACGGGTTCTATCCCGGAACGTCGCCTATGGACACCGGGCCTACCGCCGAGGGTCAGGTAGGAAGGCTGGTTCTCAACCCGCGTGCTTGTAGGCCAGCAGGTGTACCCCAGGTACCGATGGGGGTATACGGGTACTACACCGGAGTACCAACGGGGGTATACGGGTACTACTCCAGAGTACCGACGGGGGTATACGGGTACTACCTCGGAGCACCAGGCGGGGTTACTGGTACTACACCAGAGCGTCGGGAAGGGACACCAGGCCTACCCTAAAGCTTCAGATAAGGATACCGGGGCTACCCTGGAGGGTCAAGATGGGAGGCTGAGATCTAACACCGCGCGCCCGTTGGAACAACAGTTAGAACTCCGGTGCATCACAAAGGGTTCTGCCACGGGCCCATAGTACTGGTGTGGGAACATGTTCTAACCCGGAACATCGCCTATGGACACCGCGCCTAACGCCGAGGGTCAAGTAGGAAGGGTGGGTCTAAACCCGCACGCCCTTAGGCACAGCAGGTGTACCCCGGAGTACCAACGGTAGTATACGGGTACTACCTCGAAGTACCGGGCGGGGGTACCGATACTACCCCGGAGTACTGACGGGGGAACCCTGGCATTACGCTGGAGGACCGGGCACGGTTACGGGTACTACACCAGAGCGTCGGGAAGGGACGCCAGGCCTACCCCGGAGCATCAGGTCGGGATACCGGGCCTACCCTGGAGGGTCAGGATGGGGGGCCGGGATCTAACACCGCGTGCCTGTTGGGACAACAGTTAGAACTCCGGCGCATCACAAAGGGTTCTGCCACGGGCCCATAGTACTGGTGTGGGAACGGGTTCTATCCCGGAACGTCGCCTATGGACACCGGGCCTACCGCCGAGGGTCATGTAGGAAGGCTGGTTTTCAACCCGCGTGCTTGTAGGCACAGCAGGTGTACCCCGGAGTACCGACGGGGGTATACGGGTACTACACCGGAGTACCAACGGGGGTACCGGTACTACCCTGGAGTACCGACGGGGGTATATGGGTACTACCCTGGAGCACCGGGCGTGGTTACCGGTACTACACCAGGGCGTCGGGAAGGGAAGCCAGGCCTACCCTGGAGCATCAGGTCGGGATACCGGGCCTACCCTGGAGGGTCAGGATGGGGGGCCGGGATCTAACACCGCGTGCCTGTTGGGACAACAGTTAGAACTCCGGCGCATCACAAAGGGTTCTGCCACGGGCCCATAGTACTGGTGTGGGAACGGGTTCTATCCCAGAACGTCGCCTAGCGACACCGGGCCTAACGCAAAGGGTCAGGTAGCAAGGGTGTGTCCAAACCCGCGCGCCCGTAGGGACAGCAGGTGTACCCCGGAGTACCGACGGGGGTATACGGGTGCTACACCGGAGTACCAATGGGGGTACCGGTACTACTCTGGAGTACTGACGGGGGTACCCTGGCATTGCGCCGGAGCACTGGGCGGAACTAATGGTACTACACCAGAGCGTCGGGAAGGGAAGCCAGGCCTACCCCGGAGCATCCGGTCGGGATACCGGGCCTACCCTGGAGGGTCAGGAAGGGGGGCCGGGATCTAACACCGCGTGCCTGTTGGGACAACAGTTAGAACTCTGGCGCATCACAAAGGGTTCTGCCACGGGCCCATAGTACTGGTGTGGGAACGGGTTCTATCCCGGAACGTCGCCTATGGACACCGGGCCTACCGCCGAGGGTCAGGTAGGAAGGCTGGTTCTCAACCCGCGTGCTTGTAGGCCAGCAGGTGTACCCCGGAGTACCAACGGTGGTATGCGGGTACTACCTCGAAGTACCGGGCGGGGGTACCGGTACTACTCTGGAGTACTGACGGGGGTACCCTGGCATTGCGCCGGAGCACAGGGCGGAATTAATGGTACTACACCAGAGCGTCGGGAAGGGACGCCAGGCCTACACCGGAGCATCAGGTCGGGATACCGGGCCTACCCTGGAGGGTCAGGATGGGGGGCCGGGATCTAACACCGCGTGCCTGTTGGGACAACAGTTAGAACTCCGGCGCATCACAAAGGGTTCTGCCACGGGCCCATAGTACTGGTGTGGGAACGGGTTCTATCCCGGAGCATCGCCTATGGACACCGGGCCTACCGCCGAGGGTCAGGTAGGAAGGCTGGTTCTCAACCCGCGTGCTTGTAGGCACAGCAGGTGTACCCCGGAGTACCAACGGTGGTATACGGCTACTACCTCGAAGTACCGGGCGGGGGTACCGGTACTACCCCGGAGTACTGACAGGGGAAACCTGGCATTACGCCGGAGTACCGGGCGTGGTTACCGGTACTACACCAGGGCGTCGGGAAGGGAAGCCAGGCCTACCCTGGAGCATCAGGTCGGGATACCAGGCCTACCCTGGAGGGTCAGGATGGGGGGCCGGGATCTAACACCGCGTGCCTGTTGGGACAACAGTTAGAACTCCGGCGCATCACAAAGGGTTCTGCCACGGGCCCATAGTACTGGTGTGGGAACGGGTTCTATCCCGGAACGTCGCCTATGGACACCGGGCCTACCGCCGAGGGTCAGGTAGGAAGGCTGGTTCTCAACCCACATGCTTGTAGGCCAGCAGGTGTACCCCAGGTACCGATGGGGGTATACGGGTACTACACCGGAGTACCAACGGGGGTATACGGGTACTACTCCAGAGTACCGACGGGGGTATACGGGTACTACCTCGGAGCACCAGGCGGGGTTACTGGTACTACACCAGAGCGTCGGGAAGGGACACCAGGCCTACCCTAAAGCTTCAGATAAGGATACCGGGGCTACCCTGGAGGGTCAAGATGGGAGGCTGAGATCTAACACCGCGCGCCCGTTGGAACAACAGTTAGAACTCCGGTGCATCACAAAGGGTTCTGCCACGGGCCCATAGTACTGGTGTGGGAACATGTTCTAACCCGGAACATCGCCTATGGACACCGCGCCTAACGCCGAGGGTCAAGTAGGAAGGGTGGGTCTAAACCCGCACGCCCTTAGGCACAGCAGGTGTAGCCCGGAGTACCAACGGTGGTATACGGGTACTACCTCGAAGTACCGGGCGGGGGTACCGATACTACCCCGGAGTACTGACGGGGGAACCCTGGCATTACGCTGGAGGACCGGGCACGGTTACGGGTACTACACCAGAGCGTCGGGAAGGGACGCCAGGCCTACCCCGGAGCATCAGGTCGGGATACCGGGCCTACCCTGGAGGTTCAGGATGGGGGGCCGGGATCTAACACCGCGTGCCTGTTGGGACAACAGTTAGAACTCCGGCGCATCACAAAGGGTTCTGCCACGGGCCCATAGTACTGGTGTGGGAACGGGTTCTATCCCGGAACGTCGCCTATGGACACCGGGCCTACCGCCGAGGGTCATGTAGGAAGGCTGGTTTTCAACCCGCGTGCTTGTAGGCACAGCAGGTGTACCCCGGAGTACCGACGGGGGTATACGGGTACTACACCGGAGTACCAACGGGGGTACCGGTACTACCCTGGAGTACCGACAGGGGTATATGGGTACTACCCTGGAGCACCGGGCGGGGTTACGGGTACTACACCAGAGCGTCGGGAAGGGACGCCAGGCCTACACCGGAGCATCAGGTCGGGATACCGGGCTTACCCTGGAGGGTCAGGATCGGAGGCTGAGATCTAACACCACGTGCCGTTTGGGACAACAGTATGAACTCCGGCGCATCACAAAGCTTTCTGCCACTGGCCCATAGTACTGCTGTGGGAGCGGGTTCTATCCCAGAACGTCGCCTAGCGACACCGGGCCTAACGCAAAGGGTCAGGTAGCAAGGGTGTGTCCAAACCCGCGCGCCCGTAGGGACAGCAGGTGTACCCCGGAGTACCGACGGGGGTATACGGGTGCTACACCGGAGTACCAATGGGGGTACCGGTACTACTCTGGAGTACTGACGGGGGTACCCTGGCATTGCGCCGCAGCACTGGGCGGAACTAATGGTACTACACCAGAGCGTCGGGAAGGGAAGCCAGGCCTACCCCGGAGCATCCGGTCGGGATACCGGGCCTACCCTGGAGTGTCAGGAAGGGGGGCCGGGATCTAACACCGCGTGCCTGTTGGGACAACAGTTAGAACTCTGGCGCATCACAAAGGGTTCTGCCACGGGCCCATAGTACTGGTGTGGGAACGGGTTCTATCCCGGAACGTCGCCTATGGACACCGGACCTACCGCCGAGGGTCAGGTAGGAAGGCTGGTTCTCAACCCGCGTGCTTGTAGGCACAGCAGGTGTACCCCGGAGTACCAACGGTGGTATGCGGGTACTACATCGAAGTACCGGGCGGGGGTACCGGTACTACCCCGGAGTACTGATGGGGGAACCCTGGCATTACGCTGGAGTACCGGGCGTGGTTTCCAGTACTACACCAGAGCGTCGGGAAGGGAAGCAGGGCCTACCCCGGAGCATCAGGTCGGGATACCAGGCCTACCCTGGAGGGTCAGGATGGGGGGCCGGGATCTAACACCGCGTGCCTGTTGGGACAAGAGTTAGAACTCCGGCGCATCACAAAGGGTTCTGCCACGGGCCCATAGTACTGGTGTGGGAACGGGTTCTATCCCGGAACATCGCCTATGGACACCGGACCTACCGCCGAGGGTCAGGTAGGAAGGCTGGTTCTCAACCCGCGTGCTTATAGGCACAGCAGGTGTACCCCGGAGTACCGACGGGGGTACACGGGTACTACACCGGAGTACCAACGGGGGTACCGGTACTACTCCGGAGTACCGACGGGGGTATACGGGTACTACCTCGGAGCACCGGGCGGGGTTACTGGTACTACACCGGAGTACCAACGGGGATACCGGTACTACTCTGGAGTACTGACGGGGGTACCCTGGCATTGCGCCGGAGCACAGGGCGGAATTAATGGTACTACACCAGAGCGTCGGGAAGGGAAGCAGGGCCTACCCCGGAGCATCAGGTCGGGATACCAGGCCTACCCTGGAGGGTCAGGATGGGGGGCCGGGATCTAACACCGCGTGCCTGTTGGGACAACAGTTAGAACTCCGGCGCATCACAAAGGGTTCTGCCACGGGCCCATAGTACTGCTGTGGGAACGGGTTCTATCCCGGAACGTCGCCTATGGACACCGGGCCTACCGCCGAGGGTCAGGTAGGAAGGCTGGTTCTCAACCCACATGCTTGTAGGCCAGCAGGTGTACCCCAGGTACCGACGGGGGTATACGGGTACTACACCGGAGTACCAACAGGGGTACCGGTACTACTCCAGAGCGTCGGGAAGGGACACCAGGCCTACCCTAGAGCTTCAGAGAAGGATACCGGGGTTACCCTGGAGTGTCAAGATGGGAGGCTGAGATCTAACACCGCGCGCCCGTTGGAACAACAGTTAGAACTCTGGTGCATAACAAAGGGTTCTGCCACTGGCCCATAGTACTGTTGTGGGAACATGTTCTAACCCGGAACATCGC